>NW_027281322.1:0-132500 GCF_046629955.1 Centroberyx affinis
TATATTATTAGGTTTTGTATCGCTAGATAAAGAAGGCAGCCAAGCACCGATTCATTGCTTCAGGGCACAAAACGACTCTTGCGAGGTAACGACGCAAACAAAAGTAACGATAGTCAGTGGCAACAATCTCTAACATTGTGTTTGTGGGAAGTGTAGTTCAACGGAACCCAACCAAGGAAGCTTCAGCCTTCCGTCATCATTCGGTCATGTAGCCAGCCAGATACACCTCGCAACGGAGAGAGCTTTTAAAGGTTAGTATCTCGTAGTTACAAGTTTAAATTGTGGTTATCGATAGCTAATATACCCATTGATAACACTTTACTTAATATCATTACTACGCTTGCTAGCATGTTAAGATTCTCCCCAGCTTGGCTTCTAATGTTATCTGGCTAGCTGTTACTAGCTTGGCTTACTTGCTAAAGTCAGCTGGCCAACGGTACGCTGCAAAACATTAGCTAACTAATGCCAGGGAAAAATAGCAACAAAACACCGCCGCTGCAGCTGTGATGAGATTTAAACATGCTAATGAGTAGTTTTAAAGCTGTATGTCTCTTCTACAGACTTGATGTAAGGCCTAGTTAGCCGAACTCAAGCTAAGCAAAACTTTATGGTTATTACCCTTACAATGGCTGCCACTTAAACAACTGAACAGCTGTGGATTTACTAAGCTGTGTCATGTGACGTGTTTTTATGGCAGTGATGGCGGAGGAGAGGAGCGGAGAAGACAGTGTGTCAGAATACCTGGACCAGAACCCTGAGCTGGCCCAGTGGGTGGACACCTTCAGGGGGCACTGTGAGACCAACAAGCAGTGGGTTGCCAGGAGGGAGTTCATCCTGAGGAACATGGAGGCTTTCCCCACTATTGAGCGAGGAATCCCCAGCAACAGTCTGGACAGGCTGTTGTCTCTCTCCATGGTCTGGGCCAATCACATCTTCCTCGGCTGCAGGTACAGTATGTTGACAGAGCAGACTGATAAACTTTGGCAACCGAAGATCGAGGCACACAGATAAGGACTCTTGTTTCTCTGTTCTGTTCATCCTTTAGGTATCCACAGGCTGTAATGGACAAGATCAAGGAGATGGGCGAAGGAATAGTCGTCCATGATGCTCCAGTTCGAATGACAAGGGACGAAATCATGGCTAAAGGAAAGAGGAGTGCCACAGCTGGTAATGCACATTTTCATTTCATTTAAAAAGGGGAGTGGGGGTGCTGACCAAGTAGATTTCAGGTGGGCACCAAACAACTGCCCCCTGGTCTGCCTGAGAGGCGTTCTGCTTTTCAGGTTAACCCTGAGGCTTCACATATAGGAATGTCAGACGACAGGAAATAATTAGGGGATACTGCATTGCCAGAGGTGATTGGCTAGTTTTATTAACATTCCTCCAAACCTCTGAAAATGTTTCAAGACCATGATTTTTTCATTTTAGTTTGTTTGAAAAAGCCAAATACTGTTTTAATACTAAACAAAGCACATACAAAGAATTTATCACTGACTATGAATATGACAAATATACTTAGTAGTAACTTTGCTTTATTACTGAAGTATGGTCTGTTTGACATGCTATGGGACATGTAATTATACCAGTAGAAAACTGACAAAAAGTAAAAACTTTACTGATTTTTTCTGATTTGGACCAGTTCATACACACTAGAAGTAAATCTTGTTGAACTTGAAAAGCTTTTAATAGAGGTATGATTACTCACAGGTTATGATTCAGTTAGATGGTGGGTAGGACTGTCATCATCCCTAGAAACTAACTGTAGATTGTTGGACCTGTCCTGATTGTCGTCCACCGTCTGGGTGACGCTTCAGTGCTCTTTTCTGTTATAGTGTGGTTTCAGTCTAATTACATACAGGCTGTCTTCTCCACACCCACACCTGAGCCTGCAATCTGCTTCCTCATTAAAAGATGTCGCTGTGTGGAATCCCTCACTGTTGTGTTTTCATTTCCAGGGAGCGAGGCTGACAGCTGTGTGAAAAGAGGCAAATCTGGGCCTAATGAGGCGGAGGGTCGGTCCGCCGGGAGGACGGCGGGGCGGCCGGTGAAGTTCGGACCCCCGCCGCAGGCTCCTGCCGAGCACCAGCCCTTCTTCAACCGCCTCTACAAGGCCGTGGCCTGGAAGCTGGTGTCGGCCGGCGGCTTCGGTCCCAACCTGGACCACTTTGAGATCCTGCGTAGCTGCGTGGAGTCCTGCAAACAGAGCCTGAGCTGCGTGTTTGTGCCGCTGAAGGACATTCCAGACTTGCCCGCGGGCCGCACGCAGAAGGAAGGCCACGTGTGTGAGCTGCGCTGTCAGACTGTCTACATGGGGACGGGGTACGGGCGAGACGAGGCCGCCGCCAGAGCCATGGCCTCCAAAGAAGCCCTGAAAGCCTTTCAGGGGCGCAAAGTGACAGTGAAGATCTGCAGACGGCGGTACAGAGGGAAGGATGTGGAGGATGTGATCTTGTTGGATGATCAGCCCAGGAGCCAGGGGTTTCCCCCCGCGCTCAGCTACCCCTTCCAGCCAGAGCAGCTGGAAGACGGTTCATCGTAGGAAGACCAAGCAAACAAACCGCAGTGTGCCTGCCGGGGCATCGAGGAGTGGCATTTATTTACTGGAGCTACTGAAGGGATCCATGGCTGTGTGGGGACCAGACCGTCAAATGGACATCATAACATGATTTGTATTACTCTGCTGCATTAGAATTCCTGCATTGCACTGTTCTGTTTTGCCCAATGTCTCATATTCTGGGTAGTATGGTATCCAAACTGCACCGTGTTGTGGTCAGACCGGTCTTAACAGTGTTTTGTGGCCAGGTTATCACAATAGTTGTTTGTTTTCTTTGGTCTGAACCATAGTTGAAAAGTTCACTTTGTTCGATTTTGGTTTGTTTAGGTTCACACTGCTCTATTACAAGCTAACCAGGGCTTGGAAACAAAAAGTCACATGACTCACAAGTAGCTTGTTTATTGGACAGAGTTTCGGTGACCTGTCATCCTTAGACATTTTGGCGGGAGGGGAGTCGAAACAAATCTGATTCCAGTCTGTGTAACTTAGCAAAGCATGATGGACTTGTCTGCGCTCTTTTTGGTAATTTTCATTGTTTTTGTTATGCCAAGTTTTCCAAGCATGAGTAACTCCTCGCTATCTGATGTCAACATCTGTCTCTTTGTACCCATAATCCCTTGCGTTTTGGGGTCGTTTCCTGTCTTTGGTTCAGATTACGTTCTCACTCCTAACAAACCACAGTTCTTTTGTTAGAGGATTGAGACTCTCTGTGCCGTTGTTTGGTGCCACCAGAGTTCAAATGGCATCTTTCTCACCAAACAAACAAACCGAACTAAAGGGGGAAACACTCCGGAGTTCGAATAAACCGCTCCAAACACGCCGGGTGTGAACGCACCCTAAGTCTGACATACATGTAGTTTGATGAAAGCTCTGTAAGTCCTCGTAATCGACTAACCAATGGAAAAAAATTGGCCACACTGAGGTTCTACCCTGTCATCCATAAGAAGTAATGCTACTAATAATTAGCTCATTCAGAGGAGCCGTCTGCTGATGCTTGAAACTCCCCACTGCGCTCTTTGAGTTTAATTCTATAGTTGAGTGAAGTGGAGGTATATTTTACAGATTTCAACTTTTGTGTTCTTCTTGAATACATAGCCAATTAGCCGTCACACACAGAAGTACTAAAAGCTACTGTTTTGTTTATTTTATTATTTAACTTCACTGATTAAAAACCACTGAGTCCCACACTATGTTGAAAATATTGAGGTGTCCTAATTTAGATTATTTGTTTGAACACGTTTCATAAATATAATGTGTATTATGATGTTATTGAGGGAAAAATGCTGCTGTGGTGTGTATTTTTTCCAATCTGGATTGAATGAAAACTATTGCATTGAAGTGTGACTATCCACACTGTTCCATATTATTGTATGTTTACATCAGTGGTCCTGTTTCTATATATTTTTTTAAATAAACATAATTTAACCAAGGGATGTTTATTTCTTTTATTTATTATTAGTGGGATTTTTTTTTTTGCATCTACCTGCTGAAAGAAAAATAGTATCTGATATCTGTACAAGATTTCTTGCAGCCTTGGAAATGAAAATTATTACTTTTTTATATATATACTTTTTATTTATTGTCACATATAATTTATGCCTGTACATTATTTATGTCAGGCTGATTGACCATAATATAATATCTCCTTTTTTTTAAGTAATAAGATAAACAAATCATAAGCGTTAAATGTAAATCAAACACAAAAAGAAAGAGAAAAGAAACTAAAAGTACATAAGAAAATTGTTACTAATGGCTATTAATGACAAAAAGGAGCTCCATACTGGGTTTGTCTGGCAGGTATACAACAACATAAGAATATTTGAAATATATATATACATGTTACCTATTATCATCGATTCACTGTAATGTCACAGATTGCTGCTCATTAGTGGAAGTTGGCAAGTCAAAATGCAACTGGGTGACTCAGTTGCTCATTGCTCATGGTGAATAGGTGTTAGCAGGAGCAGATCGAGTCTTTGTAAACTCAGTGATCTGACTGGCGTTCCTGTCTAAACCCCCTGCTGCCTCTGACGCTGAGGGATTGTGCGTCTCAGCAGGCTCTCTTCAGCCTCATCGACACAGCTGACTGGACTGCATTCACGTGGTTTCACATGTTTTTTGACATTTGGCACTTAATTAGCAAAGGCAAAGTCTGTTTGAGCACGGGCCCTGACTGGACAATGTGACGCATACTGTGGTTGATTCCTAGGTTGCGGTGCAATAAACTGCTTCCTAGGTTTTGGTCTGAGGTGGAGCTTTTTAGTTAGAGAATAAGTTTGTGGTAATTCACCAGCAAGCAGCTGTTTGAGCTCTTTTTGAGTAGCGTGGCTGTTTGACTATTTTGTTGTGGCAGCCTGAAAAACTCCAAATAAAACTCTGCACTTCACCCTCACACTGATTGTGCAATTTCACAACTTGACTGAGAATGAAGATGGAAATTCACCTGACCTCCAAAACAAACACTGTGTCTCACTGGCCAAATATCCACTGAGCTCACAGTATGATTCACTTTACTGACTGTGGTTCAATTGGTTGTCATGATGTCGTCTTGTTTAAACCTGACAGGCTGCAACCTGCCAGATGTTGAGAAACTCAGTTCTCACCACTAGAGGGCAGCAGTGTTTGTATGTCATCATGAGCCATGTAGGACAGTGGTTGTCAACGTGGGGTCCAGGGACCACCAGGGGTCCTTGAGGGGGTTCCAGGGGGTCCCCGGAAAGTTGAGTGAATTGTTAAACTTCAGCATAATTTCATTTACAAGAAGTTAACTCAATTAGAGAATGTAGAAGAATGATTAGTTTCACTGTTATCCTTCAATACAGATGGGAATTCTGGACAAAATCATATCTAACAATAAAAATATTCTCAGATTTGGGTCTGAGAGACAAAATTTCAAACAAAAAAATCAAATGGGGGTCCGTGGCCCTAATGTGGACTAAATTAGTGGTCCTTGATATGAAAAAGGTTGAGAATCACTGATGTAGGATGGCAGGTGGTCATTCTGTAACAGAATGACTGTGTGTGTGTGTGTGTGTGTGTGTGTGTGTGTGTGTGTGTGTGTGTGTCTGCTGACAGAGCTGCACCTGAGCTACAGCCATCCAGGAGGGGTCCTACTAATCACCAAACTACCACACAGAGCCACAAGCCACCATAAAGAAACAGTACGTCTCACAAAATGTACCACAAAGAACCACAAGTTGTACCACAAAGTACCACAAAGAAGCATAAAGTATCACAAAGTATCCCAGGCTACCACAAAGAACCACAAACTACAAGTACCACAGAATCCCACAATGTGCCACAAAGAAGTGGCTCCTTGTGGTACTTTGCTGTTCTTTGTGGTACTTTGTGGTTTGTGGTTCTTTGTGGTACTTTGTGGTGCTTTGCGGTGCTTTGCGGTGCTTTGCGGTGCTTTGTGGTGATCAGTATGATCCCCAAGGGATTCAGGACTGAAGCTGCCCTCTGCTGGACCGGAGGATCCACGCAGGAGACTGGACTTTCTTTTAAACTTTTTAGATATTTTGCCTCCTCCAAGAACTGCAATCATGACGTCATGAACAGAAAAAGAGCAAAGAAGAAACCAGAGTTGTGTGTGTGTGTGTGTGTGTGTGTGTGTTCACATTCACATAATCTTGTATGTAACCTACAGCCTTAAGCACTGTCTTGTATTGATGTATTGTACTGCGTGTTGTATAGCAATCTATATTTATTTCAGTCTACGTCATTTTTCATCTTGTCTCCAACTCCATCCATCTCACTATCTGTCTCAACACCTCTTTCTCTGTTATTCTTTATTGCTTTGTCATTTTATCACTCCCAGCACCCCAAACACACACACACACACACACAGAGAAAGAGCGAGAGAGAGAGAGAGAGAGAGAGAGAGAGAGGCATTTTTCCAGATGAACAAATGCTATGAAATTTCTTGCCAAAAACATTAAAGTTTATAGTTATCTTGGAACTGTTGCCGTGTTTTGAGGAAAGCTCATGCACTTACATTCTCTATCAGTAGTGGTAGTAATTCCCATGGGAATCAATAACAAATGGATGTTTCAATTATTACTGTCTCGATCTCAGAAATGCAAAATCACAAGAAGCTTTCCTGCGCTTTGACAGTCAAAACATTTTCAAAGAACTGCAAATCGATCCTTTCTTCACTCGTCACTTTTGTCTAAATAATGGAAACTTCATTTTCCTTGGATGGGCAAACCATGCATTCTTAATAAATGATCCTTCCTTTAATGATGTAAGAGGTAATACAGTGTTCAACTTGATTGTCTGAAATAATGTCAGAATCTCTGTGTATAGTTACATTAACAGTAGTGGTAATGCTAGAGGTGTCACTGTGTGTCCATACAGGCTGACAGTGTCCCTCTGCCTGTGGGTTAAATGCAGTCTGTTTGATTGACAGTACAAATGAAAATCTGCCCAGTTGTCTTTACAGCTTCAGGTTCATGCTGACTTCTCAAATGGGAATTCACGCACACACACACACACACACACACACACACACACGACCAAGACAAAATGGACTAAGTGGACATTTTGTACTTGTCTCCTCTGCATTATTGATGACTGTTGGCAGGTAACAGGGAGTAAGGATGGAAAGAGAGAGAGAGAGAGAGAGAGAGAGAGAGAGAGAGAGAGAGAGAGAGCATGGTGATGTGGAATATGATGACGCTTCTCACGCTGCAAAAAATATGAAGGCTCCTCAACTTAAAAACACAAGTTTCCTTGCTGCCTTGAGTTACACTAAAACAGCAGTAAAGAGTTAAGTAGAAGATCATTAGTTGTAAAAGTCACTGAGGGAACGTAAGCAAATGTCCAGCTAAATTGCAAATGTCATGTTGACAAGGGTTTATTAGCTGAATCCAATAACCGATGAAGTGCATTCAAGTGTAATTTATCTTTCACTAATAAAGGGTTTTTCAGTGTCAGTTGTTCATTTGGCACAAAATGGTTTTGCTCTATGCCAGGAAGTAAACAGCTCAATCAGTGGGGATGAAAAGTGAATACAACTTGCTATTTCTAACAGAAAATGACTCAAGTTTATAGCATTTCTAAAGATTTTAGAGTTTCGGAGGCTGGGGTTGAACTGGATATTCATTTTCTTCATGGGTTATGGGTTTGTGTTTGGAGGATGTTCAACTCCTTCAACTCAGATTTTGAGGGTCAAATAGTCATGACGTCACGATTATAAATTATGAAACCGATAACTAGCAAGTCGAACCTGACAAACATATAGATATGCTGAGCTAAAGATTAAAGATTTCACTAAATTGCACCATGAGCTTTTTTTTTACAGTGCAGGGAAGTTTGTATATCTACCTACCTAAAGGCTTTTGTAATCAAATATTTTCTTATCATCCAATTAAGGACTCTAAATCTGAATTCAAAAACAGTATACACCTAAATTCAAATGCAGTATATAGGTTACTCCAGTGTATATACATGTATGTCATGGAGAAAAAGCCTGGAGCGGCTCCATTGACAGTGAATGGGAGACTCAGTTTGTGGGCACAGTCACAGTTTTACTGAGATATTTGGCAGCGTTTTCTGGTTCAGAACTATTTCCACCACAATGGAGTTAGATGCGTTTTGTCGTGCAGCAGAAAGCTCCTTATTTTTTTTTGTCAATGGAGCAGCCTGGCCACAGGAGGCGTGACGTCACACACAACAGAGTCTTGATTGCGCCATTGTTCATGTTTGGAGATATTGATTCAGCTCTTTGAAATCACTGTAATAAAGGCTCAAATCAACAGTGAAACATTTGTGTGGGTCGTTCTTTTAAACTTTTTATGTATTTTGCCTCTTCCAAGAACTGCAATCATGACGTCATAAACAGAAATAGGCTCAAATCAACAGCGAAACATTTGTGTTATATAACCCATTCAAAATGCGCTGGCCTGTATGAAACGTGTGGATTTATGCTTGAGGAATATATTTGGATATTATTTTGTATGTGTATGTGTGTATGTGTGTGTGTGTGTGTGTGTGTGTGTGTGTGTGTGTGTGTGTGTGTGTGTGTGTGTGTGTGTGTGTGTGTGTTTTAAGAAATGCGGCCACTCCACTGCTTTACAAAACAAGATGTGACACAGTTTATTTATGAGTCATACACAAACATTCATTTGAAACAAATTATTTCAAGTTCAAAAGACATTTTTTGGATTTGCCCAAATGAAAAATCACTATAATATGCCCATAATATTGCTGTAGAGACTTACAGTGTGTCTGTGGCAGCCAATATTGTACTTTATGGTACCTCTATTATATTCCTATAATGTCCCTACAGACTGATAGTGTGTATGTGGCACTCAATGAGTTTATAGGGACCATATGGTACTTTATTGCATCTTATATGCTATTACTATAATATTCCTATAGTTTTCCTGTGGTATTTGTATAGTATCCTTCTAAAATATATCATAGGATTACTACAGTTCTTTTTCGTAAGGGTGGGCAGTCATTCAAAATGCATCCTGCCGTTTAGCTGTATCATAAAAAATATTGACTGTCTGTCTGTATGTTGACTGAATGTATATATATATTACATAGGAATCGTGTACCAGCGTTTCATATCGGAGCCCGTACATTACATTCAGATCGGCTGCAGCTCATAAGCATTTGAGCAGGAAGAAGTTGCAGAAAGCTCCCCGGGGACAGTCGCACATCTTGCCGATCCGAGCGCCTTTCCTCACCGCGCACTGCTCCCCGACATCACACTGAGGGAGAGGAGAGCTTTTATTATCACCTGCGCTAACCCCACACACCTGAGCGTCACATGCACACCACGCGCGCGCACACACACACACAGACACTGCATACACACACACACACAGCATGCTGCGAGGAAAGAAGTAAATACCTGCAGCGTCTCAACTGAAGTTTATGAAAGTTTCACATCTCTGGTTAAGGTAAATCTTGTTCTTATTCTTATTCTCATTCTTATTATCATTATTATTATTATCATTATTATTATTATTATTATTATTATTATTATTATGTACCGTTGGGACTTGGCCGAATTTCTTTTCCCATAAAGGCAGCCGTTTAGCCTGCAGCTTTTCAAGAACGTCCTGCAGAGCTCCAAGCTGTCGAGACACAGAAGAAATAAACAGCAAATATGTAAAATTCTGTAATATCAGAAAAAGACATAGACCCATACAAATCATAAGATATCTAGGCTATAACCATGTAATATAATGGACAGAAGCAGGAATGTAATGGAGGGTAAATCACCTTGTTTTTTGCAGAATAGAGTTCATCAGTTTGTTTTTAGGCTGACATAAATCTATAAGATTTTCGGAGATAAAGTAATAGCATGCATTGGTACACTAGACTGATTTGCATGCTTTTCATAAAATATAATTCACTTTTGTTTATATTGGCGGTTATTTTGCCTTATAATGATCAGGTCAGCAGATGTTTATTTACCACTACATCACTGCACACATGCAACATGCAGAGGATACAAAGCGCAAAAGAAGAGGAAGAAGACTAAGTTACAATTTAGTTTGATAAAACAATCAAACTTGCTGTTGTTTTGGCTGTTGCGCAAGACTTCACATCGCATAGTCTATATTACAAGTCGACCCGGACAGCGGAGAGGAGCTTACCAGCTGTTTCTCGCTGGTCAAGTTGGGACCTTTGGGGTAGAAGTCCCGCAGCGCTCTGGGACTCAGCTCCTCTCCGGACTCCGCTTCGATCATCTCGGCTCCGACCGCGCCGGACAGCAGCAGGGCGCAGAGGAGCGCCCCGGTCCGCAGCCTGCAGCTCTGCATGGTCCCGGTGCACGGCAGCATGTGGCCCTGGTCCCGGTTCAACTACCGCTCCTCCACTCCAAACACCTTTTTATCTGACTCTTCCCATCTGCTCGCTCCACCTTATCCTTTGATTTTTTTTTTCATGCGTAAGAGCTGCCGTGGGCGAGTCATTGCGTAAAAGTTGCTGGGCAAAATCTAGCTGCCTCGGAAGTCAACAACAATAATAACAACAGCAGCAGCAGCAGCAGCAGCGTGGGGTCGTTACTGAAAAGGTAACGGATTACTGTCACTTGTCAGGGTGTTTTTAGTTGTCTATCTCAACAACTTAAGAACGGATTTCCATGAAATATGGTGGACAGATCGGCCTTGGGCCAAGGGACCACTGATTGGATTTTGGTGTTGATCCAGATCTGGGATTTCCATTATTAGATGATTATTTTTTTGCCATTTTTTTTAACCATAACTATGAAACTAACAGAGATAGAGACTTCATTCCAAATTCTAAGGGGATGTTTGCAGAGTCAATTAAGTAATTTAACTTAAAATTGAAGTGATACGAATGATGTGTTTGGGTGTAACGGCAAGTTGGAGAATTGGAGAGGTTTACGCTCTGCTACTGCATTCTAATTTCACAAGTAATGACTTTAAACTGTAAACTACTTTATACCCCCTGGGAACAGTCGTTTGTTTCACTACTCAGTTACTTACACTCCCAAATTGGCAGTTGCATCCTCTCCTGCATTCAAATTGCACAATAATTCAACCCCCTCTGCTTTAAATGACCAGGAAACCCAGCAGTTTTGATGTCATATGTTTCTATCATCCTTTTGCTCAATGAAATCAAAGTGAGGAAACTCCCACCCACAGAAAGTCCGCCTGGAGGAAGATGAAGAGCCTTTTCTGACCAAAACAAATGGTTGCATGGAGGTGGCAGATAGTTTTTGAGTAATTTAACTTCAACCATCAGAACATGACCGTTGTTTAAATGGGGAAGAAATTCCCATACATTCAAAACAATGAAGAAATCTGTTGCTTGTGTCTGTGCAATAACACTCTAATAACACTGTAATTATCATGCAAATCAACAGAATAATTGAGAGTGATGCTCTTATTGGTGCTGTATGATGTTGGTGCTGCAAAAGTGGAAGTAGGAAAACGTGGAAATAAGAATTCTGACAAACAGCCAATAGGATTCTCCCATTATCAAGTGAAACCAAAGATGTTGCTGCAATATAAAAGATGATAATGATTCCAGTAACTGCATTTATACAACCTCCATCCTGTGTGTTTAAGTCACCAAACACATTCTACACCCCCAAACCACAACATGATATTATTTTACATCTTCTGCACCTACTGCTGAGGATAAATCTTGACACACTATGGCCAGGCAGATAACTGTTGCTGTAGCACATATTGTAGGCTATTGTTAATCCTGTGCTTGAGCCAGCAGTGTTAGTTATCCTGGTTCATTGCTGGCTAAACTGAAAGCTTTGACAAGTTGCTTTGATCCCATATTTCAGTGCTGCCTGCTTGCGACCCATCAGCAGACAGAGATGGAAGAGCAGGAGGCTTTGATTGTGCTGGAGGCTGCATGACTCATTTCTCTCTCCACACTTTTAATGACTTAGACTCCAATTTAACATTTTATTCACAACAACCGGGCGACTTCATTCACAACCAGCAGGTCATTAGTTTTGCAGCCGTACGGCCGGCAGTCATCTGTCATTGGTTCACAATTTTGCAAGACCGGCTAGCCCGTTCTAAATTTAGTCAGCGCTTGTTTCCATGCGAGCATGCCCTCTTGTGTTTTTGGTGCGACTCAATCTGTTCTCAGACAGTGTTCTCACCTGCATGAACAACCTTTTGATAGACCATGAAACGTAGAGTTGACTGACACAACGGATCCAGCTCAGGATGAACGGGTGATTTGGTGGTTTGGTCTTCTTGTAAACACAACACAAGCATCGGAATTACAAACTGGGGAAGACTGGGAAAACCTTACGAAGCACGAGGTGGTTCCTCCTAATGTATGACCCAACTGACTGGATATCACAAGGAAAAATACACAGATCAGCCCTTTAATGGAAAATACATTCTAAAAAACAATCCACTACGATCTGGACATCTGCACCGAGATTTTGTGAACATTAACAAGTCTCACCAAAAAGCTAAAGAAGGCCTACATTTCCACTGAAGACAAATGTTGGAGCTGCTCGGTTGACAGTGAGTAGCTAAAACAAAAGGGTTTTTTTCATGATGTGAGATTGTTGAATCAATGTTTGTTGGATTTGCCAGATTTTCTACAAACTTGATGAAGAAGTTTTGTTTCAGGAAGAGCACCTGGAGGTTCCTGTCACTGAGGATTCAAAACAAGATGAGATGAGACAGTAAGACTCAAAGTTTTACTGTCATCTCATGCCAACTGTTGTAGCCCACCTGGAACTATGTAACAGCACAAATAAAGGTGTGAGGCAGTGGACACATAATGAAGCCCAGCAGTGACCTTCAGAGTCTCTTACTGCATACTGTTATCTAAGACACTCATTTAAATCTGAGGTGAAGCAACTTAAACCTATAGTGTATAGATTATTCAAATGGAACGAAGGTGGAAATGCAGATCCTTAGTAGGGATAAACAAGTGAAAGGCTTTTTTTATGCTACAAGTATTAAAGTCACAGGCTTTAAGTTGTGTAACTTTTCGTGTGATTCTGAAATGCAACATTGCCCACAGAGTTTCCTCAGCGTTGCGTTTTAATTGCACAAGAACATCTTTTTACCAGAAGACATCTGAGTTGATCTTTGACCCTTTGTCTCACTTTGTTGCTTGTTGCTGAAAATATTTCCAGTGTTCACTCACTGCCATAAGTGTCACCACTCAGCCACCAGCCGAACCCTGCTGAGACAAGCTGGCAGGAGAGGAAGCTGCTCCAACCTGTTTCATCCTGTTACATACAGCTTGTAGCACCAGTATGACCCACTATGGACACTTACATCAGTTTAGTTCAGGTAAAGCTGATTATACACAGAAGCTGTAAATTTCTCTGTAATTGCTTTCTGGTCTGATTCTGGTTCCTCACTGTTTCCCCATATTCCAAGGTCAAGCTCCTACAAGTCGTCGACCCTGCTGAGTGCTGATTGGCTGTCAGCCACCCAGGAAGCAGCTGCAAACGTCAAGTAAGAAAAGGGAATACAGGTTTTCCACCAACATCCAGGCAACTAGAAGGCACTCAGAGAGTGCAAACCTCCACCAACACTGAACAATTCTCCACCTTGCTGGTAAACCCAAACACATCATTCCTATCACTTCAGTTTGAAGTTAAAGTTTGAAGTGATGTCTTGGCCCTGCACATTCTCTTAGGATTTGGAATCAAATATCTATCTCTGTTAGTTTCATAGTTATGGCTAAAAAACAATAATTGTCCAATGGCGCAAATCCCAGATCTGGATCACCACTAAAATCTAATGGCTCAGTTGGCTGAGGCACATATACCATTTAACTGCAATGTTGTGGGTTTGAATCCAGCTGGGACTTTTATCATCCCCTCTCTCCTCCCTGTCCCGTGTCTCTCTACTGTCCAATAAAGCATTTAATGCTGTTAACAAGTAAACAAGTGTAGTAAGTTTCGTGTCAAATGGACTGAGTTGGGCCTTTCAAAGTTTGAAATTTTGACCTTTAATTAAAGCTCCTCCAACAGGCCAATCAGTGTGATTTTTAAAATGCTGGACCTCAGTGTTGACATGCGCCATCCCTCCGAATTTCACAAAAACCAGACCAGTGGTGTCTCGTTAGAGTTTAAAATTTTGACCGTTAATTATAGCGCCCCATCAGGCCAATCAGAAATTATTTTTTAAACACCTCCCCTGAACCTGTATGTGAGTCAGTGTGTGTTACTGTGTTAGTTGTTCCAAGATTAAGTCCTGTACATTTATTCTACTTGGTGAATTAAGTGATACTGATATTGATTCTAATGAGCTCTCAGTTTCCAATATCAGCAAATCTCATTAGTTCAGGAAGAATCTAATCAAGGTGTGTGTGTGTGTGTGTGTGTGCGCGCGCATACGTGCAGGTTTGTGTGTATGTGTGTTTGTGTGCATTGCTGTAGGTGAATTCACGAGACTGTGAGTGTCTTTCTGGAGTGAGATACAGCTCTCATTAACTCTTCTTCTAACTTCTTCCACCCTGCCCGTCCCGCCGGTGGGACATCATTACGAACGCATGTTGTGCGGCCAAGCTTTGTTCAAACCCACAGAACTTTATTTTAAACTCCAGTCCAGATCCCAAGGTTTCCAAAGATACCAAACATGCCATGCTGAATTACAGGGAAATGTTTATAAAATGGCGCACAAGACAGCTCTGATGTAATGGCGTAGCAATAAAAACATCTTGGGATTGAATATTTCACTCAGTATAAGCAGCTACAGCTTCAATGAAGTGTTAACGAGCAGATGCAGAATATATATGGCATATATGTGACACTGTCATACAGTATGGGAAAATGTTTTTCTTTTCTAACTTTGAAGCTACTTAAAGGGAAATTTAAGGGGAAATCAGGATGCAAGGGGTTAAAATGTTTCTCCCTCATGGCCTCCCACCTCTCTTATTTCATCAATGTTGGGTGAAAACCTTGTATCTCCTAAATGTCAACTTTTCAGGAGCTAAGATCAGCAGCCTCGCTTTCAGCTTGACCTCCACGCATTTTAATTTCATGCTCCTCAACCCATAGAGGAGCATGAAATTCAGCAAAATTGGAGTTCAGTTTTCACATGACAACAATTTGTTTAGATGGAAGTGATAGATGGCTGAAGGTCTTGCTGCTCATGATCCAGTGTTTGAGTGTTTATGTTCTTCCTCCTATATGAACTGTAAGGATGCTGCTTCTACTCTGTGACTTTGCAGCAACGCATCCCGGAAGTATAATTATTAAGAAAGCCCCGTTTCCTTTCCTATCTCTGTTTTTAAAGCCCTTTGAGACGCGACTGCGCTGCTTTGGGTAAATTGGGAGTTTATGTAAAGCGAAGGAGAGAGGGAGTGACAGAGAGAGAAAGAGAGGGGGAAACGAGAGAGAGAGGGGGAATCTCCAATCAAGAGCCAAAGAGCCATCTGTGGCGCCGAGCCTTAATTACACATACACAGATACAACTGTCACTGAGCTGCCTTGTTAGCAGAGAGCGCTTCCCTTCCACAAATCACTTCATATGGAGACTGAAGGAGGTGGGAGGGAAGGGAAGGAAGACGAGGTGACATAAGAGAGTAACGTCAGAGCCATCTCTCTCTCTCTCTCACACACACACACACACACACTCTCCACTCTGTCCCTTTTTGATTGGTTATCAGACGGAGCCAGCTCTCGGCGAAGCATCATCAGGGTCGTGTGTTAATTCCAACAGTGACTCATAGCTAATTGCTGTATCTCGAGTCTCACAAGTCATTTCTATTAAATACGACCACCGTTAATGAGCAGCGTTACTACCGCTGTCAAGCAAATGTGATTTACAAACCCAAACCCTCTCTGCCGTTTGAGTTTGACTCCACCAGTGGCTGTCACTTCTAATTTCAAACGACTGGATGAGTCACCAACTGAAATGCCCTTTCTGCTGCCAGTTTTGTGAGAGCTTCCTTTCCCTGGTCCCTTCTCACCACTGAACCTGAACGACTGTGCAGTTTGTCAGTCAGTCTCTTGTTTACTTGTGAATTTTCCTCCTGAAAACTGATTTCAGGTTAATTCTAGGGACAGGACATTTCATGCATGTGGGATATATCTTGCATGTTCTTATTAATGCTGTTTGTAAAATGCTGTTTTTCATTCATGATCATGTTTGAGCGAATACCATCATCATGTATTATAGCAACTGTCATTTATTGAAAATGCTGTTTCTCCCCTTTCCAATTGATTTACAACAAAAAAAATTGCATATTTATTCTTCTTTTTACGAACATGAGATAATCATAACAGAGTGGCATCCATTGCCAATACATCAAACATTAAGTGTGAAATCACTCTAAACTAAGTTGCCCACCATTAAGCTCCTCTCAATAAGAAATGGTCTGTCCTAACAGAGAATGACTTCACCGCATGATGTCATTTGCTGGAAGGTTTCTTCTGTCTCATTTTTCTTAATATTCGTTCGAAAGAGTCAAGAGTGGATTTGTTGAAGGTCAGCTGAGTTCCGCCAATATCATTATTAAATTACTTTTAATCAAATTTTAATCAATTATTTGTGTAATATTTATGAAATGCCATGTGGTGTTTGGTTCCAGACCTCCATGTGGAGTCCAGGCCCAAAACAGAAAAATTAGAGTTCAGAATTATGTTTTCAGATAAATATCTGGAACCATGAAGCTTATTGAGCTTAGCAAGTTACAGAATATAGCTACATTGCTGTGGCAGGTGGAACTTTTCAGGAGCTAAGCAAACAGCCTTGTTTATAGCTTTTTCTTTTTAAAAGGTTTCATAAAGCCAAAGTTGTAGAATCTCCTGATCCTGTAGAGGAGCTTGCTTGGAGTGACAAGGTTTTCACCCAATAGCAATGAATATATACACATATATATATATTTTTTTCTTGACTTTTGTGAAATGCAAATTGTCTGGCAATTACAGAATCAGCCTGTAACAGTTCTAACAAATACAACATGTGCACACCAGTGGAATATTGTATATCCATGTGATCCATCTGCTGCACAACAGAAACCCCAGGCCTTGCAGGAACATCAGGCCGGACCCTGCAGGTTGTTAAGAGTTAAGTGTACTGATCACATCAGTTGGTCTGAAGATACTCAGAGACACTTTTCTAGTTTCAGGGACGGACTAATGGTGATTCCAGATGAATCAGAGCGTCGCAGGCGGTCTGACAGGGTGTGATTACAGCAGCAGGTCACAGCTCCTGCAGTCACACCAATCAGTCACAACTGACCGACTGACCGACGGACTGACTGACTGACTGACTGACTGACTGACTGACTGACGGACTGACTGACTGACTGACTGACTGACTGACGGACGGACTGACTGACTGACTACCTGCTCATTCCCTACAGTAAGGCTAATTCACAGTATCTTTAATGGTGACCTCGCCTTTCGACAGCCAAAGATCCGGCTCTCGACCAGGAAAACTGGTTCCAGAGTGGCACTAACACTTTGCTGGTCTAGAATAAAGAACCGCTTACGTCAGGGGCTGGGGGCGGGATTATCGTGACCAACCAAAACCAACAAGACCAAGAAGACCGCCATTGTTAAAAAAACAGAGCTTCATGGACATGGACATGGACATGGACGTGAAATCCAAACTTGTTAGGTAATTTATCTGTCTTCTCAAACGTAATCGCTGTCCATAGCAATCACGACGAGCAGCACAAATGCGTTGGACCAGTCGTGTTTGGATGCCAATGAAGGCTCGCAAAGCCAGGAGCAACACTTGTAAAGAGACGTAGTCCGCCATTTTGGTTGTTGTGCTTGAAGTTGGCGCTAGTGTTGCTGGGAAAGCGGAGACGTATACAGACGTATACAGTGACGTGATGACGTGGCTCTCTAGCCAGCTCTAGCCCGTGGAAAAGCAAACCGGTTCTTAGAAGGTTTGCAAGTTGAACCAACTGCGAACCAGCACCAGCACCAGCACTAGGTTCCAGTTGGTGGAAAGGGGGTAACTTTTGAACCAATGCATTATGTCCCGCCACAACATCCTGTTTCAACAGGAAATGCATCAAATCCAGGAAGTAAAGATGCTCATGGGGTCTTTAAGTAGAGACCAAGGCAAATTTTGTAATGTCTTTGTTAAGTTTTTAATGTCATTGTTAATGCTTGTATGATGTAATAAAATCTTTTGACTTTTGATACTTTAAAGAGGAGTCGCCTTTGTCTCATCTTCATGTTTTTTATTTAGTTTTTTGCCTCTAGACCAAAGAGAAGAGCCTCCTGTTATACGACAGGACCCACCAGCAGCACTCCTGTATCTGCTTTTTACTTAACTGCTGTCAAGTTAGACTTGGGAACGGAGAGAACATGAATCTACTTCATGCAGCACATCAGGTTGTTTGATGTCCCAGGTCATCCTAAAATGAGATCAGTTAAATTTAGATTGCATAACATGCCCCAACAAATATTCTCACCTCTTTTTCCAGTGCTTCCTTTTCTGCTCTTAACCAGCTTTGCTGAAATCCTCCTGGCGCAATTCATGTGCTCAAGCTGCTGGTGATTGCCTCATGTCAACTTGAATCTCTTCACTTGACCTGTCATGTGTATTGCTTTTTTCTCTCTCCGTCCACCCTCTTGATAATCTCTTGCTTTCTTTGACACTGTCTGCATCTTTAGCACTAATGAATAACACAGAGGAGGAAAAGGCTCTGTTTCAAACGTGTGTGGGCGGAGGAGATGATTAATGCAAAAACCTGTCAGTTCCCACCATTAAATCCTAATGCTGAGCTCCTTGAAGGCTGCCCAATAGAGTCACAACACAAGCCTTTGAAATGTCTCATGCGTGGGCCGCCAAGTCCGTTTTAAACTGTCTGTCATGTTGCGGAACATTTCGAGCGTGTTAAAAGGATGATGGAGGAGCTTTGAACTTCCCTCACTGGGATTAATATTTTAACTTTAATGAATTGTAAGAAAGGAATATTAAAGACCGGAAGTAAGGGCAGTGCGGTGAATAATGAACTGAAGAGACGCCGTGCTGTGCAGCCTTTCCCCCTGAACCACCAGGACAGAGTTCAGCAGATCGGTAAATAACATATACTTGGACAAGTTCACTCTGTCAGCCAGCATCGCTCAGCAGCGCCCGTGTGCGTCACTGTGAGGTAATTAAAGGTTGTGGGTTTGGGACCTTTCTTCCTCTGTCTGCCTACACGGCTTATATTTGTTCTTAAATAATGCGCACTCATTTCTGTAATTGCAGTGCAGAGAAATCGTTACGGTGACAGTTTTTTTTTTGCAACTCTGATAAGAATCTCCCTCATCTTCTCCTGCTCTCTGCACACACATGCACAAACACACATACGCAGTCATATGCAACAGATACGCACACACACACACACACACACACACACATAATCTCTCTTCAAGGAGCACACTGGCATTGGAAAGTCTTTGCCTTATAGTAGTGTTTATCCTTAAATAAATGACTAGTAACTAGGGATGGGACGATATGTTTATCACAATACGATTCAATACCCGATATGGGGTTCAGGGTTCAATGCAACCATGATACGATGTAATAAGTAAAAGTTCAATGACAACAAAGTCTGACGATGCCATTGTCTTGCTAGAATGTAAACAACAATTTAAAGGAATAGTTCACCCAAAAATGAAAATTCTGTCATCATCTACTCACCCTCATGCCAAATGAAACACAGGTGAAATTTGTTAGTCCATATAACACACAGGGAGGTTGCAGCACAACTTGGTAGCAGCCTTCTCCAAAACAACTGAAGTCAATGGGGACCTGTTCTTTAGAGTTCCAAAACAAAAACAGCCAAGCAATCACACTGTGAATAGAAAGACCTATACATCATGATTTGTTGCAAATCAATCAGCTGTAGTTAAGATTTGCACTAAATGATGGTGTAAATATACTGTAGACCTTTTTGGAACTCTGAAGAACTGGTCCCCACTGACTTCAGTTGTTTTGGAGAAGGCTGCTATGGAGTTGTGCTGGCAACCTCCCTGTGTGTTATATGGACAAACTTCACCTGTGTTTCAACTGGCATGAGGGTGAGGAGATGATGACAGAATTTTCATTTTTGGGTGAACTATTCCTTTAAAAATGTCATTACAAAGTGCAAATAATATAATTTGGATGGAGAGCTTGTGAAACTGTGATAGTCAAGCGTCTCATTTGTGATTACTACAGCAGAATAAAATGGAGCTAATGTCACCATTCATTTTTCTGCCCTACGATACGTATTGTCACATTTTTGTATTGCAGTATATTGAATTTCAATATATATTTTCCCATCCCTACACACAGAAAAATAAACTGGAACTGGAACTGAAAATGGTTCTTCGGAGTGAGGCCATAGAAGAAACATTTCTGGTTGCACGAAGAACCTTTCAAGAACCTTTTAATATCCCAGAGAACCATATATGATTCTTTGGGAAAAGGTTCTTAATTCTTAGTTATTGGATGGTGGGCGATGGCATAAATGTGGAAAATAACCAAACCCCTCCATAGTTTATATTGTGCGATTGCAAATGAGGCAAAACAAGGGCAGATAAACAGAAACGCAATGCAGGTGTCTAAGCAAAGGAGTGTAGAAATGGTTCTCTAAAGAACCCTGGTCTGAAAGGTTCTTTGTGGAACCAGAATATGGTTCTTCTATGGCTTCACTCTGAAGAACTATTTTCAGCACCTTTATTTTTCTGTGTGTATTAACAGATCAATACTTTATCAGGCTGTGCCTATCTCTCAGCTGTAATACAGTTCAAAGGTGGCATGAAGGTAAAACATGTTCAACAGCCTTTTGTGTGTGTTGGTATTCCATCAAGTTTCATGGTTGGAAAAGTCCAACATGGCCACTCAGTGTTTACAAAAGAAGCGGTTGGCATTTACGATCCAATCAGCAGTTAAATCTGACTTAGGATCAGCTTCTACAATGAGCATTAGAAAAAAGAGGCAACTTTGTCATCATCTTACATAAGAAGCAGATGAAAAATTAAATCCCTGCAGTGTCTTAGATGCACCTGGGAGTTAAATCAATTTTAATTTCAAGTTTCTGTCATTGTCTGGAGTAGATGGAAAGTCACTGCTAGCCACTCAAAAAAAAAAAAAAAAAAAAAAAATCAATAATGTCTGTACTATTCCAGGCTTTTCACCGCCATAATGTGGCAACTCAAAGTGACAAGTGAGGTCATGTGGAAAAAAGATCCAAACAGGCTGCAAAATGTGTCGCCATCATGACAATGCTGCAGCTGCTGAATGTCTTCATCCTTCTTCACTTCTGTCTCCTACCTCAGCAGTGATGTTTAACAATGAGAAGACTATGGATTACTATTTTACAGCAGAATGAACACATTCAATTGGGCTCAGATGTTACGTAAAATATGAAATGGAGCTCTTCACTAGACAGCCTAGAGGTAAACATTTTAAAAGCCATTTCTTGAAACTTGAAAGAAGGATTGTGATTTTCTTTTTGAATCTTTTTGAGTTCTTCACAAATCTCGTGCCACATAATGGGAAAAGGTTTCTGTGTTGAAAACCCTTAAGCCTCACTACATGATGTAGCAACAGTTTGACAATAAACATGTTGACTAAAACCACGTCAGTGTTGATAGTTTGAATAGTCAGATCGTTTTGAATCAAAACTTTTTCCATGGAGTATCTGGGGACACAACGTTTATGTCCGCTTGATGGGAAGTGACATGCGACAAAAGTCCCAGACAGGATTCAAAGACGTTGCAGTTACATGGAATGTCCACTGTCATAATATTTAAGGTGAAATCCAATTTTCTCTTAAGATAGATAAATAGAGGTACAACAGAGGCACCTCAGGTCCAAGGAGGTTGTACATAATCATAAGTCATCAGAAAACCTTCCCAAAAGCAAAAATTAGAGCAGAAACACCATTCTGAAATCCACAGCATCCGTTACATGGCAGGATGAAGCTGTATCGTGTATATGGCTGTTTGGGATTTGGTCAAATTTACCACAGCTCCTGACAGTTATCATGACAGTAATTAGAGTGGAGGAATAAAAGTAAGCCATGAGATTCCCTTTGCTTGCAAACAGCTGAGCAGATAAGCTGCTAAGATAAGCAGCAGAACTCTCTTGTCCCCCCAGTTAGAGAAGGCTTAATTACCCAAATGTCAAATCGATCTTTTACAGACTCTTGCAGTCAGCTTTTTCCTGGAATTGTTAACCAATGAGACGAAGCGTAGACGTTCCTCAGCCTGGAGTCCACATGATGTTGGAACTGAGGTGACAAAAATGCTGCTATCCAAACCTCAGCTGAGGAGAGACAGGTCAAATGTGCTGACATTCACTTCTGACTTCTGCTAATGAAGACACTTGGCAAGCAGTTCACTTTTCTATGGATGCTTTTAGCTAGCTTCCCCTGCTGAATTCCTCTCTGACAGGTGTGTCTGGATGTGATCCTGAGAGGTTTGATGCGAGGACAGATGAGGCGAAGGTCAGCTGACATGCAGGCTGGAGGTCAGGTAGCGAGGCTGCCTGAAGGTGAAGGGTTGCTGGTTTGATCCCTGGTATTACTGAAGTGCCCCTGAGCCAATTAAGGGCACAGTGATGCTGAACCTTGGTAGTACCTTGGGTTGTGTAGCTTCCTGGACATGATAAAACCCCAAAATCAGTGATTCTCTGTTAGGATTTTTCCTCTCTCCATTCACTGCCATTGTATGGAGGAACAGTCTGAAAATTACACTTCTTGCACAAATATACGAATGCCAACAAAGCAGATTCTGATAATACATAAAAAAAATAGTCATGTTGCTGAATTGTGGTTAAGTTAATTTCTTGCTTTATGTTTATTAAACCTTTCAGTTTGAACAAGTGGAACACCGAAATCCGGTCGGAGGAAACCAAAATAATACGTTTACCAATAATTGTTCGGTGAAAAAACTTGTTTTTGATATATTGGTAGAATCTGCTTTGTCAAAGTCCTGTCTCCCAACTTTTTCAGCCTATTTACAATTACTGTTAAACATACACCTATTTGACAATTTATGCCAAAAATTACCAAAAGAAAGACATTTTATTTTCTTGTATTTTTATATCAGTCTTACTATCTTTAGTGGTGACCTCATAATGTACCATAAACTTTCTCTCTCTAACTGATCTCCCATTGGTTTACACTGTTGAATGATCCCTCCCTGCGTTATGCCCCGCCCCAACATCCTGTTTCAACAGGAAATACATACCAATCAAAATACCCACTTTCCCTGCCTCGTCTATACTTCTACTTCAGTTAGTGATTTCCTACATTTCCCAGAATGCCTTTCAACAACTCCAAGAGGACGGGCCTGAACTTATTGCATTCAGCTGTGGGTTATACATGGAATGAGCAATAGCAATAGCAGACTGAGAGTTTGTCCAGTCGAGAAAAAGGGAGAGTCGCCCCTTACTCAGAACACAACATGTCTTCTGGCTGCATTGCATTCTGGTCTATTGAGGCTGCTGTGGGTGGAGAAATTAGTGTCTCTGCTCTTCTACGATGGATTCACTTAAAGTACAATAAATACAGGAGTTTGTTTTGAAGACGCTGACGCAGAACGAACTCACATGAGCAGACACTGGCAGACAACTGCAGCTCACATTCAGAGCAAGGGAACAGAACAAAACATAACATACACAGTAGGTGATACATATATTAGCTAAATATATATTTGCTAAATACTGTGCTGCTTTCAATATGTCATTATAGCTGTATCTAAACTACATGCAGCGCTAGTGTTGGATGATGTTACACCAGTGTTAGTGAATGAATCTAATCAGCCTCACAGATGTCAAAGAGTTAACTACAAAGCCCAATCCAAACAGGTGATTTGGTCACATGTCATGTTGTACCAACCACTAAACATCTAACAGGACTGTAAGAGGCTTTCGTCACTGTCCAGCCTTTTATTCAGCAACATTAGCTGGGAAATGTTTCCTATTCCTACTGTCTGTTTCACTGAATCCTAACACTGTGCTAAAAACAAAAACCACTGTTCAACAAGCCTCGAAAGTAATTAGAGTTGCTAAATAATTAATCCTGGTGGAGAGTTGTTATTAGAGTTGTTGTAATGACTCACATTAGTCACTGCGGCTTTCCTTCTTTGCTGCTGGACCCAGATATCGAGGTAATGTCTTTCTGTCTGACAATCAAGTTAGAATAATTTCTTGGTTAGGGAAATTAGTCCGGGCCTAAAGGTCGATAGAGACCGGCTTTAATCTGCTGCTGCTGGCTGATGAAACATCGTTCATGGCCGACCAACACCCACCAACATGAGAGCTTCATGAGGAAACTGATCACATGACAAACACTGTGGGAATATATCAGGCTTACTGACTGATGAGAAAGGTAAAGTAGGACACTTAGATGGTTGCAAGAGCAAGAAACTGTTGAATTTATTAATGTCTCTTAATGAAGGGAAGGACAATTTGTTATTCAGATTTTGAGAACAGAGTATCAAATCAAAACCTCTCTTCATATGAGGAATGCTTTTACAAATTTTTGTGGTGGTCAAACCAAGTTTTAAACAGCAAAGAAAGTAATGCAGTTTCTTCACAGAAATTAATAAATTTGTGTTGTCAACATTCTTATGTCATGCTGCATTAAAACAATCTGGAATTTACTTGACCATCTAAATTTTGGGTTTGTACCCAAATTATATGATTTATAGTTTGAATATAAGTTTTTTGGAACTTTCTTATGTAACCCCCTTTCCATGTTGTTTCCACAAGCATTTGTATCACCAGAGACAGTGAAACTGGCAAGATCACCTTGTATGGAAAAGTTGTTAACACAATACAATGGCCCACAGTGCATATTGAGACCAAGATTTAGTCATACATCCTGGCTTTAATGTCTATTTGTCTCTTTGTGCATCTATTTGTGTGAATTTGTGCTCCATCAAAATTTTGAGGTGCACCACACTCTGACTGTCAGTCCTCATATAAGAAGCTCAGAAAATATATTTCAGAATGACAGAAAATGTCTTCAGTGCAATACATCGCTCTGTAATTAGTGTTTCAAAAAGAGACAGACTGGACCTTTAACTTCTGACAAACCTGATTCAAATTTTGTTATTTTAAACTCTAAAATCTTCTGGACTCTACAGTCTGCAGGTGTTCGCTCCAACAAATCAGCTGCCGTGGTCTTGGGTTGAAATGAAACCCTGCAGTGTCGGCCCTCCTGACACCTGGTCTGAGATCCTGCACCAGAGCATCCAACAGACACTTCGATGGATAATTGTAAACACACAGCGCCATCTACTGGCAGGAATCCAGAGAGGTGCAGCCTCTGCTGGATGGAGTGGGAGGGAGGGAGAAACCTGGATTTGTTGAAGCCACATTTGTACGTCACATTTGCACAATCAATGCAGTTACTTTTCATTTATGTTATATTTTGTTTCTATTTTGTGAAGATGATTGAAGAAAACTAGTCAAGGGAGGCGACTGTGGGCATCTAGCAAGAGTTCCAGCAGGAAAATAAACTCAGTTTAAGTAAGCAGACTGACAGTCTTCACCTACAGCAACAGTACAGGAAACTGTTTTGCCTTTAAAATGTTCTGCAGATTGAAATGAACTGCATTTTGAACCCTCCAAATTCTAAGACCAATTTTCCCTTCACCAACGCAAAATCCAGTAGCCTATTTCTAAAAGACCACAGAGTGGCAGTGGTGACGCATCAGATGTGCCTGCAGCAATTACTCAGCACAATAAAATTGAATTGGAAATACGGCATAGCTAGCTCAGTTTAATCAGTGATGTGAAATTGTAAGCTGCAAAAACAGTGAAATTATGTATTGTGGGTAGAATAACTGATTAGAAAAGAATATTCACATACAGGAAGGACAAAGCATGTACTGCTCATATGATCAATACATAGTCTGTTAAGATGATCACATACTAGAAGAGTCTGACCAGCTTATGCTTCAGTCACTTTGTCTGCATTTTTAAAAGATATGGTGATAATACCACAATATAGTTTTCCTTTCAAGAACCTTCTTACTGTAAGAACTTCAAATGTTTGTCTGGAAGTTGACTGCATGGAGAACATTATGTGTCTGCTAACTTTGTGAAGGGCAGACAGAGATGTGAAAGGGCACTGGACAGTTATTTTGGGTCAGTCTGGGGGCAGACTGTCAGAGGGGGAGAAATTTTGGAAACGTGCTTTTAATAGCTCAATTTTGGTGTTTTTAAACTGTCAACATGTTCTCAGTCTCAGATTAATTGACATTTCTTAATACAAGGGCTGACAGAAGGCTGTTTACATCAGCCATGTTTGATCTGTTCTTATTTATATCTGTTCTAGTTTCCCTATTAATTACTATTTGGTGCTGCAAAGACCCAGTTTCCTTATGAGGGTTATGCTATGCTATGCTATGCTATGTTATACTATGTTGTGTTGTGTTATGTTATGTTATGTTATGTTATGTTATGTTATGTTATGTTATGTTATGTTATGTTATGTTAAGTTATGTTATGTGTCATGTCGTGGTAGATCATCATGTTTTCACATCATATCATATCATATATCAAATCATATTACATTAGATTACATTAGATCAGATCAGATATAGAGAATTTTTAGGTTTCGGAAAATTCGAAGGGTTCTGTTGTATTGAATTGACAACATTAAATGACAAAATTAAATGACAAAAGCTCACTTTCCATCTGCAAATCATACTATGTGGGAATCTATGTTAACGCACCTAAAAGTGACTCACTGTAAAAAAAAAAAAACAAAAAAAAAAAACTCACTTTAAAGGTAAAATTTAGATTCAGCTGTAGCCCCATTGCAGTGTTTTTCAGCAAATAATGAAATGCTTCCAATGAGCAGCTGGACCAGACAGCCTGTTGCTCCATTCTGTTAAAGTATCCACTGATCTCATCAGCATCCGTCCACACACAGTGTCTGATTGAGAGTTAGTGTTTATTCCCTCACTTCGGACTATCGGCATCCCACTAAAAATATTTGCAGCGCACTTGGGAGCTCCAGGTAATTGCACCTCCCCACCTTTGTTCACAGTACTGATGCAGTTCTGATGCAGGGTGCATGCAGCCCTGCAGGGAGAGATGATGCACGCAACACAAACATACACAGAAAGATCCAAACATGACATTGAAGGTGAGATGCCCCGAGTTATATTTGAATTACATTTCAAACTAATGGATGACCGCCGGTGCCGCAGTGTTATTTCAATAGTCAAGCTGCTCACGATGAAAATACAGAACCCAATTACATGTTTTGCCTAGAGATATGTGTGATGGATCCTTTTCATAAGCTTCATAGCTTGCAGAATCTGAACGGATTTGATATTTGTTTTGCAGAAACTCTGGAGCATGACTATGAATTAATGGACAAAGGAAGTCTAAATGCTGTGTTTTAAAGGCCCAGTCCCTAATGAATCCTGAATATGAGGGTTCAACTGATTGGTTTTTGAAGGCCGACATCAATTCAGATATTATTATGCAGATTTTAATTCAATATTTATATATTCAAATAGGACCATTTGAGACCATTTTCATGCCAACAAATTATAGGGATAGTGTTTCCTCAAGAATTTCCTTGTTGTCAGGGTGGAAAAGCCTCTGAAACATTCAGATCATCATGGGACACTAAAACTCTCCACGGAAACCAGACTAATGAAATTCGTAGGTGAGTTAACAGCTCATTAGGGCAGAGTGAGGCAGGTTTCATTGCAGGTTTTCAGCCTCATATATCAGCAAACTAATATGTCAGTCTAACCTACTTCATACAGAGTGTAGCAGTAAGTGGCAGCTAAAGAAGAGTTTTAAAATGTACTTTACTAAATCTAAAAATGTTCTGTTCACATTTGTACCGTTTGTAAATATTCAAATAAACCAGACATATTTTGCTATATGATGGGCAAAAAGAGTGAGGGGAAAAATCTTTCAATTTGTGTAAGTCAATATACAAAATTGATGTTGTAAAAAAAATACACGATGTTTATGAATTCACTTCAATTCATTTCAGTTCAAATCAACTGTGTTTATCCCAAAGGGACAATTAGATTCAGATAAACACAAAAATGACTAAGATAACATATAATACTAGCACAGTGTTATGCTTGTTTTTATTATTCATCATTCATTATACAGTATGTCATATGACAAAAGCAATAAAGTTCATAAAATAAGATAATACTCATAAGATGAGGCTGAGGAGCGGTGTTACCAGGTGTCAAAGAAGCCGCTCTTTGGACTCACAGTTTACACATTAAAAAGGCAAAAGAGGGAATCCCTTATGCCTTTTAACACCCATAGTGTTTCTATACATTGCATACAAATGTTCATTACCACCTGAATGACTCATACATGAGCGCAACCATTAACTCCATCAGTGAAGATTACTAGTATTCATAGTAGCTCCATTCATTCTCCAAACAATACCATTTTGTTACAGTTTTAGTGAGGAATATCTTTTCTTTCTCTCTCAGTACTTTGAGTAAATGGGTCTTGTAAAGTCCAGGCTCAGTTATTCACTGGGATAATTAGTTAGCTGTACTGTGGCACTGGTGCAGCAGGGCATCACTAATCCCATTACAACATTTACAAAAGAGAACCTTATCGCAACGTATGGTAATTGGTAACTCAGTGTAATTAAAATCTGCCACGCACTGTACATTATATGGGATGCAGCAAGAATGTCACAAGTGAAAAACAGCCACGTTTTGCGGCTTGACATTAGAAAGACGGTGTATCAGTGGCAAGTGACATTATGCTGAAAATGTTATTTTAAAAAGCAGCTTTGAGCAGTTCTGAGTCATGAAGTCCAGTGGATTATAGTGCAGAAAACGAGTAATTGCAAACTCGTCATTGCAAACGGGGAGAGAAAGTGCTCTGGTGTTTTTTTTTACCAACACTGCAGAGGAAGATGGTGCTTCCTCATTTCACATAACAGCATCATATGGTTCACTGTTTCCCTTCATCATCAGGTAAGAGAGCATGAGCATGAATATACTGAAACAGAATTCTGCCTGCCATCCGTTTTGGGATTGACCAATCTGTGAAGGTGTGAGGAAGGACTGGAAGGAAAACAGCAGGCAATTAGGAGCATCAGTCATACAGATTCTTAATGGCACCATTTCATCATCACAGGGTCAAAGGTTAACTGCTGATCCTCCAAACAAGACCTCTGGGCAGTCTCTAAATTACTCTCTCTCTCTCTCTCTCTCTCTCTCTCTCCTTACATTATTTGTGAGGTTGAGAACAAATTAATGTAAAGTCTGTGCTAGTAATTGCTCCATACATCTCTTTATCTCTAGGGAAACATAAAAACGTGCTGCTGTCTGTCTGGAGGAGTCGTGACAAAGGAAACCTCCAATAATCAATATCAACCTATAAAATAACAACAATGATCTCAGTGAGTTCAGAGAGTCTTCTCACTTATTGAAGTTCATGTAGGCTAATGAATAGGATGTGAATGGCCTAACGCTGTTTAAAAGCCATTATCATCCGTCCACTCCATTTTTATTTTCAACTTCCATCACTGACATTGCATCGTGTGCTAAGGATCAGGTGTCTGTCTGTCCGTCAAACAGACACCACTGGTCTGATTTTGATGAAACTTGGAGGGACGATGCATCTTCACACTGTGTTCGTGAGTTTGAAAACTACACTGATTGGCTGAATGGGGGCGCTAGAATTAAAGGACAAAATTTCAAACGTATGTAACGCAAATGTAATGTATACGGTGGCTGAGAGAGCTCAATGCACTGCAACTTAAGAAAACACATGCAAATAGACAAAACACAAGCAAATTAAGAAAACATATACTGACACTGTCACAGATACTGATTGAAAAATGCTTTAAAAATGCATGGATCTCACAAATAAGCAGGGATATAGGTTCACATTTTAATATATTTGGCCCATTATCACTACCACAATAGTGTAGCTAGCTAGTGGCTTGCTAACCAACGTAGCTAACTAACTTCCCTGCTGAGTTCAAGCAGGTGTTGTAGCTGTTCCTGATATTGCTACGTAATTTGATGTCTAAAGTTTATCTGAATAAAATTAGTGTTTTTGAAGCATTACTTCAACACATAAGTGAAAATTACACACTACGCCAATCTTCCAGGTAGAGTTTCCCACCCTGAGTGTTCAAAATGGCCGCCATGTGAATAAGTCAATAACTGCCACATCGCTGGTCCGATTTTGATGAACCTTGGAGGGATGAAGCTTTTTGGCACTGTGGCCTGATGAGGGCGCTGATTGGTCCGAGGGTTGCCTGCATCATTCGTGGAGTTCTTGTTTACTTGTTTTTCTTTTTGCCTCATTTCTGTACAATAATTTCTTGTTCACATTCGTTTGATCACAATGAGCATTCACAGTCTGGAGATGTATCAGACAGCAACATGTTGGTACAGTTTCCCAGCAGCTGGATGGCATGGTGTCACGTGGTAAACAACAGACTCCTGTTCTGCTCTGTGCTCTGACAGCTGCCACAGACACACGGCTCACTGTGGCTTTCAGCAGGCCGGGGTTAATGCAAAGAGAGTTCAGGTGAGCAGGAGTGTCTGACAGCCTGTCTGCAATGAGTCAAAGGACTGAAAACAGGAAGGACTTATCCAGTTAGTTCAGCAGAATTAGACAAAATCACATTACAGGATGAAACATTACAGATTGACATCAGGTCGTTCCAGCAGCAGCAAAAGTAACAGGATTCAGAGTATCTGCATGCAATAGAATATAAAATTTCAACACTTAGGTAGACTGCAGAGTGGGAGGTATGGGAAAGAGATTACTCACAAGCATGGATCTACTTACTTGCATGGTTACCTACAGGTGGTACTAACAGTCTTGATTGCTTACTTAAATATGGAATAATGAAATATGTGTATATACAGTGCCCGTCAAAAGTTTGGACACACCTCATTTTTCTTTATTTTTACAATTTTTTCACATTTTAGAATAATAGTTAAGACATCAAAACTATGAAATAACACAAATGGAATTGTGCAGTGACCAAAAAAGTGTTAAACAAATCAAAATATCTTAGTAGCCGCCCTTTGCCTTGATGGAAAGGCAAAGGCTTTGGAAAGAAATTCATACATAGGTTCACTATTTATATTCATACATAGGTTCACTATTCACTATTTATATTTGTCCAAGAAACAAATTTCAAGCATTTAAGCAGAAGCCTTTAGATCAAAATGGCTTTAAGAGAATGAAAAACATAGTACATTCAATCAGGTGGGTCCACACTTTTGACAGGCAGTGCAAGTATATATATACAGTATAAGTAGATGGAAGTAGATATATAACTACATATTTATATTGGCATGTAAAAACATATTTGCTGTAATATAAACACATTGCTATATATATGTATGTCTATATAAGTATGTAGCCTATAACCACATGGAACAATAAAAGTGTCTTATGTGCTGCCTGCAGTGCAGAGGATGGAGGATTGGAGTATGATTTGAAAACCTCTTGACAGCTTTCTTCTACTGTCTGATCCAGTGCTGCCATCTTTCACTCTGCTGCACCTCAGAGTCATGAACGGATGCAGCAATAGGTCAAGACTGAGCTCTGGGTAATGTATCGCTCTCAGCAGAAAAATAGCTCAAGCCAAGCAGAATTCAGCAATGAATACACTTCCCATTTACTATTGACTTGTTTTTATTGCACGCTGAATTGCTTCAGGCTGTGAATGAGGGAAGCATACACTGCTGTTTCTCTGCTATCTTCTCCCCAAAGCCAAACGGAGGCAAAGCACCTTTAAATGAGCTCTTCTGTCTTTTATGGACCTGTGGATTTAGACTCTCGGGACAAATGGTGAGTATGTATCTGCTGGCTCGGGGCCACATGTATTAGAAGGCCAGGTCTCCTCTGTTTTTCAGTGTTTGACGTCTTTTATTTGAATAAGGCTGGCTTTTGTCACAGCTGGACGCTTTGATTTCATTTATGGTCACAGTTTGTGGTACAATACATTGAAAACACAGTGCGGATGAATTATTATGAGCTGTGAATGAATGTGTGCAGCAGTGGGGAGCACAGACTCTGAAAGAGGCGGGTGAAATGATCTCAAAGGGCAGTTTGTGTCCGGTCCTGATGCTGCCTAATGTGTCGAACATGTAGATGCAACATCTTGGCTTTGTATCCGGACTGGAACCTTTGTTGCTCGTCATCCCCCCTCTCCCCCATCTTTTCTGTCTCTTTTAACTGTAAACCGTGTAATAAAGCAGAAATGCCATAAAAAATCTTTAAAAGGGCATTTCCCCAGGGGGTCCGCAGGCATGACGCTCCCCTGGGGAGGAATTTTAAAAAAAATCTGCTTTTAAAAGTTAATTTCTGGTGAGGTTTTTCAACAGTGACGTGATTGTAAATACCCTTTCAAGGGAGAAAATACATTTCTGACCTCTCACAGAGAGCAATATGTAATCCACTCAAAAAACTAAAATTAATTGTAACAACTTTTAAGTATTTAATAGCCATTAAATACCAAAGTGGTTTATTTGTACTAAAACAATGTTTCTCTACAAGATTAGCAAGCACTCAAGCAATATTAATAATTTTGGATTATGTCATTTGGTTTATAGAAAATAGCTAGCATTGGTATTCAGTAACAGAAATTTCTACCTTGATCCACAAGTTGCACTGTTCTATCAAAATGAGTAATGCTCAACTCTTTTTGGCCTGACGAATTCCAGGTGAATCTGCATTAGGCTTCCGAGAATAAAGAAGCATTTTGAAATCACTTTATTAACAGTTTGACAAATATGTCTGATATTCAGACTGAAAGCAATCACACAGTTAACAGTGTGAAAATTAGACAAGAGAAATAGAGGTTTAAAATTGCTTCCAGGCCCTAACAGTTTTTTTTCTTCTTTCATCTGAAGGAGCTACAGACATGTTTTCTGCACACATTGGATAAGAGAAGGAAGCAACTGTTTTAGGATTTTATGGAGAGGATGAACATTCAACGCTCACTGCTGACCAGAGAGGTACGGCATGTGTGCAGTATAAACGGCCTTCACACTTTATCTGCCCTTACAGCAAAAAAGCCCCCCCCCCACACACACACACACACACAAACACACCTTGAAAGAGCATCAGGAAGCATAAGACTAGGATTTTCACATCCTATACACAAAAGGTTCATGTCTTCACAGAACACAGAAAACAAGAAAACACAACAGTTCAAGGGCTTTCAGAGTGAATCAGTAACTGACTTCACTGGTGTCATATTAGCCTGAAACAAGATAGTTGACTCTGTGTGAAGGTACAGTAGCAGTCACTGCTGTATGAAAGGTGTTGACAGAGCTGTGTTCACTGTGAAAAGCCTCATTTGCACAGTGCCAGCTGAGTCTACTGCCTGAATACTGTGACGGCTGTTACACAAGCAAAAAAAGATGCAGACAGGATCAATATAAATATTTGTTTTTTTTCCTCAGAGACTGGCTTAATGAACTAAAGTAATTTATTACAGCATTATTCAGAGCGGATCCCCCCTGCCAGGCTGGCAGCCTGGACCCCAGCATGGCCAAGACGCATAAAATCCAGTAATTAACTTCGAGGACATGTTTTATTTATTTATATGAACATAGAGTTGCAGATATCAAAGTATGATTCAATCTAAAACTTGTAAATGAGTAAGCAGAACAAATTCCTGAAAATTAATACCAGCATCAACAACTATCTATTTCAAGATTATCCTAGAAATCCTAGGAAAATATGAGTAAAACAAATTAAACCACAAACTGATATGGCGACAAATCTATTTATTGGACATCAAACATTTAGCGTGCTGCATAATTAGTAATGTCAGCCATACAAAACCCATGCTCTTCTTCTTCTTTTCAGGAAACACACAACAACACATTGTAAACGATACAGGATGATATAAAAGACATAAAAGACAAGAACATGTGATTCTGGCTTGTGGATGTCGGCTGCTGCAGAGCTGATGTGTGTGTGTGTGTGTGTGTGTGTGTGTGTGTGTGTGTGTGTGTGTGTGTGTGTGTGTGTGTGTGTGTGTGTGTTTGTTTGTGTGTGTGTGTGAGGAGCCTCAGGGCTTCAGATACACTTGAGAAGGTAGGAGTTGCAGTTGGCCCCTCTGCCGCAGTCACACAGCTTCCCGATGCGAGGCCCGAATTTCATCGCACACCTGTCGCCCATCCCACACTGAGAGAGAGAGAGAGAGGGAGAGGGAGAGGGAGAGAGAGGGAGAGAGAGAGAGAGAGAGAGAGAGAGAGAGATAGACCATTCACACACTGTTGAATATATGGATTTCAATGAATGGGGGGGGGGGGGGGGGTCATTTAGAGACTGGCCATTGAGAATCTGTATGACTGATGCTCCTAAGTGCCTGCCTCAACATTAATTTGTTAGATTTGATGTTTGAATTGGTAAATTTAAAAATTTAAAAATCACAATTTTCATTTTGACATTGAAGGGGAGGGAGAGAGAGAGCGAGAGAGAGAGAGAGAGAGAGAGAGAGAGAGAGAGAGAGATGCTACTCATTCTCTCCATTCTTCAGTAAAATGAAAATGATGAATTAAATCCTATTAGTCTGGCTCAGATTGAGCTTCTAGCTAATAGGATATTCCCATTTTATTTCTTATTTGTTTTTGCTAATGGGAAATGAGGATTGAGAGGTTTCTGTAGTTTTTTAGTTTCTTTCCTCCAGCTAATTTTAATTAGAGCCACAATCATGATCAGCGTGTAATTACACTCAGTCAGAGACTGTTGTTGGCATTTCTTGTTATCTTTTAATTACTGGCATATCGCTTGCTAACTGGTTTAATTGGACAGCAGTGGAGAAGCATGCAGAATGCACAGCTGACAAATCACTGAATTATATTCTGAGTTTGCTTCACATTACAGCCAATTATGTAAAAAATGCATTTAGAGTTGCAGTAGAGTTGCAGTTAGAGTTAGAGTTAAATAAACGCTTCCTATGGAAAATTCTGTTTTTTTCATTCCAAATTTGTATTTATAATACAATATGAGAATGAGCCAAGCTTCAGAGGATGGAAGTGAAGTTACCAGCGGGATGCTGCCTCTCTTCTCGGTGGAGTAAACCCGGTTGTGCATCGTGCTCAGCAGAGTCTCCAGAGCCTCTATCTGGGAACAGAGAAGATGGTAAAAAAGTAAACAGGTATGAGATGGAAGAGTCAAATCAGCTTCTGTTTCATGTGAACCAGTGATGGAGTGGTGAATAAACAGGTGGGTGAATTATGACCTCCAGTCTGTGATCATAACCATTATAAAACAAAAATCAAGTTTCAAGGCCTATTTAAAAAAAATGATTTCTGCATTTTATACAAGACCAATAACAAAATGAATTATATTTTCAGATGGGTATTCATTTATGTTTTTTCCTATAGAAGATCCCATCCTCACATACAGTTTGACTTACATCAGAACTTTCTATAATGTATACTCTGAATTTCATATCATAAATGCTTATGGAAGCCCAAAAAGGTTAATAAACTCTATTCTGCACATAAAAACGCAGGTAAACTAAATTTAGGTGAGTTTAGTCCCCCAACCCAAACTCCATCCCAAAACATGGAGAAGTGACCCTTGCACGCTGCGAGACCAAACGTCTCTGTAAGTTGACCTTTCCCCTCCCATTGAAATCTATGGGTCACTCGTTATGGCTCTGGTGATACTGACCAGGTCTTTCTCTGCGGCTGCGTCGGGCTTCTCCAGCCCAAAGTCCTCGGCGGAGACTTCCTGGGACGCCTGGCCGCGGCACAGGGCGGACAGCAGGCCGACACACAGCAGTCCGCGGAGCATCCCGGAGCTGTCCATGGTGCTGGAGCCGGTGGAGGAGGGCGGAGGTCCCGGTATAGGAGGAGGGCGGAGGTCGGGGTGGATAAGGGTGGAGGTCCCGGCAGGAGGAGGGCAGAGGTCCCGGTAGGTGGGAGCAGGAAAAAGGCCGGACTGCTTCGGCGGAGTGGAGGGTCGCGGGTCCAGAGATGAGTCTCCCTCCACCCGCCGGACCTTCTTCACTCTTATAGCTATACGGACTCTAGCCCCGCCCGCCCGTAAGGCCGTGCTGCAGGATGAGCAGGGCAATCTGTCTTCAGCAGGCTGGGCTGGTTGGAGGCAGGGAGGTGTAGTGCAGAGAAGAAAACCCACCTACACTCAACTTGTTTACCCACCTTTTTATCTGCAGAATAGAGTTTAGAGAGTCGTGATGCCAGATCGTGGCTGTAATCAGACTAAAAGTCAAGCACGCAGCAGATTTTCCAGTGTAAGAGTTGCCAAGAGTTGTCTGTCCACTCACAGAGCTGGTGTGGCTCTGCAGCCGTTCAAAACTAATTTAACAAAAGAGTTCAATTAAAAGTGTTAAATTAACTCTGATAGGTCTGGGCTGATAGAAACACTCTCGCGTTTGCTGTGGTAATAGGCCATCAGGATAGAGTTGTTGTTGTTGTTGTTGTTGTTGTTGTTGTTGTTGTTGTTGTTGTTGTTGTTGTTTTTAAAGGGGAAACAAATAGACGAAATGCCTCTCTCTCTCACAGTTGATTTTGGTTGGTTTAGCCATATTTTTTATTCACCACTAGACATCACTCTCTACAGGCTGCGGCTGATCCTTCTCAGAAGAAAAGAGAAAATTAGAAATAATACATTTGAGAAGGGCGCTATACAAATCTCACAGCAACAATATAAACTGTACTAGGCCTATACGAATATCATAAGTAGCCTAGATATTATGCCGTCGAGGGTGATAATGTAACTATAAACTCACTATTGAGTACCATAGACACACTGTAGGACCTTATAGGAATATTATAGGATTACATGGATATTAGGCCTGTAGTGATTTTTCGTTCACCCAGTGGTTCTTATACATTCGCGGCTCTCTAACAGATTTGAAGCTATAAGACAGAAGGACGTATTTCCACTGTAGGTCTCTACTTGACACAGTTTAATAAGCGCAGTCCTGTCCCTGGGGGTTTGGATGGAGGATCTGTCCCTGCGGAGACATCAGAGGCTGCAGGACAACACTCATCTGTTTCACACGTTCAACATCGACTTTTATCGATTTGCATTATAGCTGGCAACCAAATGACGCGCTGCTCACGGCTGTGCGCGCGCGTGTGCGTGCGTGTTCTTGTATTTCCATATTTATGAGGGATTTAAAGAGAGATTTTGATGGTCCTTCACTTCTTCAAGGGGTTAGTTTAGGTTTAAAAATTTAGCATTGGAATTAAGATTAGGTTTAGGTTAGATTAGGGGACAAGACTATATAATATACAGTATATATCCCACACTATAATACCATTACAGACTGTGAAAATGCACGGGCACAGGCCACAGCTAGACAGTGTGTCCTCCTTCAAGTAGAGATTGGGTAGAGGTTAAGGTTAGGGGAGATTGTTAAGGGTTGGGGATTAATAAATGAATGTAGTCAGCCAAGGTAAACACAAGTATAGTAAAACGTGTGTATGTGTGTGTGTGTGTGTGTGTGTGTGAGGAAGAGGGCCATTTTACCTTTCTATAGAAGATGGCTATTTCCATCAGTAGGCTATTTCCTCCCCAAGTAGTAATATAGAATATACTATAGACTCTAATACAGTATACTATAGACTCTATACTAATGTAGGCCTACTACAGACCATAGTAATGGACTATTTGTTGATCCTGGTAATGAATGAAAAATGCCACAGATGGACAGTCATAAAGGGGTTAAATCAACAGGCCGGTCTGCTGTTGGGACAGGTGACAGAGAAACAGGTTTGTGTCTGGAAGGTCTCCGGTTTGAATCCCTGGAGCAGCTGGGAAAAGATGGCTGGGGAAAGTGAGTGGAGACTGGAGTCGCCCTCCTGTAGTGCAGGGGTCACTGTAAAACTTTATAAGATTTTGTCCTCCACAAAAACAAAACACATATGGGAGGATTTTTGCTATTCTTGAATTAGTATTGACTGTGTAGACTGTAGTTTGGGAGATAATAGTGATGAGAGTGAAACCTATAATAGCCATTCTTATGCATTCTCTAACTGGGATGGTTTCTAGTGAATTTAAGGGCCCTTATTATAGGAATTCAAGATTTCCTATATTTATATGCATAAATGATCAAATATGTTTATTTGCTTGAGTGGTTAAATTTACCATCCTTTTTTTCCAGGCAGTTTCAGACTAACTCCAGGAAACGCGTCTCAACTAGACTTGGTTCTGATTGGCTCCCTCACTAAACAATTACTGAAATCCGTCCAATCAGGCCAGTTTGCAGCATGTGAACTGGAACGCCTCCACTCAGCAGGTTCAATTAGAGGAGCTGCTGCTGTCGGCCAATCAGGGTCCAGTATTGTGACTGTTCTGCCTGTCAGGACTTACTATGAAGTGACTGTAATGTGTCACTAAAAGTCTACTGAGTTTCAGGTGATAGTGTGAAAAATAGACTATAAATATTCAGTGTGTGGTTTAGGGTTAATAATGCTGGGGTTAGTGTTAGAAACAGGGTCAGAATTATATAGCCTAGTTATGCGCTTAAAATGTACTTTCTCACATACCAGATACTCTTCCTGTCTTCCTTGTCATCACAGAGAAACTGGTCAAAATGTTTTTTTCTAAAAGCAAGAAGCAGCAAAATCCACATCATCCTTTTCAGGACGGCCATGTTTGTTTATTGTTTGCCTGCTGGGTTTGATTTTTGCCATAAAATGAATGCAACACTGTTTAGCAGCTGACTTGGAAGTCCCAGGTGTCAGACATGTGAAAGTACAATTAACCATCAAATTCATTTAACTAAACTACATTTACTTGCAAAAAAAAACACCCTGAAGAGCATTATTCTTATCCTGAGCCAGAGAGTATATTTGGGAACAAAATCATAAAACCTGAATACTACTGGACCTTTCAACTATTCATTATTTTGCTGGGGGAACCCCCTGGAACCCCCCCAGGGACCCCTATAGGTCACCGCCCCCCAGTTTGGGACCCATGGTAAGCAGAATAGAATAGAATAGAATAGAATAGAATGATCTTTATTGTCATTATACTCAGGTACAATGAAATTTCACCTGGCTTCTCTCGGTGTAGTTAAAAATAAAACAAATAAATAAAAGCAGTAATAGCAGCATAATGTTACGAAAGACTTGTGCAAGTACAAATTAAAAATAAAAGGCACTAGGCACTAGTTAAAGGCACTAGGCACTAGTTCAATTTACACATTTACAAATTTACAAAGGTTGAATGTTATAAATATTCATAAATAGATGTGAAATCCTTGTGTTTATAAATTGTGTCTGTGGTAGCCGTCTCTGAGGGTGGAGGTGTGTATGTCACAGTCTTTGATATGTATGTGTGTGTGTCACAGTCCTTGATGTTATGAGTGTGTGTGTGCAGAGGGAGTGTCCCTGCCTGGCAGCGGCCAGCAGGCGGCGCTGTGCCCGCAGTTTGTCCGGGGAAGGCTTGCTGCGGAGCTCTGTTTCCTGAAACGCATACTTTAGGATTAGGAAGAACACACCCAGTGACATCAGTGAGGTTTGAAGAAGACAGAGAGAGAGAGAGAGAGAGAGTGAGAGAGAGAAAAAAAAGTCCCAACTCAGAAACCGTGCAGAGAAGGAAGAAGAGGGCCGGAAAAGGTCCTTCACACTGGTTTTTCCTTCTCCCAGAGCTTCAGCCCCAAGCAGAGCGGGAGCCGAAAAAAAACTGTACAGACTGCTGCGAAACTTTTTTTTTTTTTTTTTTTTTTTGACTAAAGCAAAAGCGTGGAGCGGCGAGAGTCCGGCCGCTCAACAGAAGAGAGGATGTCAACTTCAGACGAGGCAGACGGGCTCCGGCCGAGATATGGCTGTAAGTTCACCACACTTTGCTCACCTTGAGATGCCAGGCGGGCGGCTTCCCCCAGCGGCTCGGGGAAGGGTGGGTGGGGGGGTGGGGGAGGTCGGCGGTCACTCCCTGCTGCTCGGGCGCTAAAACTTACTAAACTTTTCAAAACTTTTCTCACTTATTTCGTGCAATCAGACTGTTTTTTTTTTTATTTTTTTTTATTTCTGACAGCATGGTACAGCCTTATCACGACTTCCGCGTTTTCATTATCACCCATTTCTGAGTAGAGAGGGGGAGGCCTAGCTGCGTTTTCACATAATGTAACTTTCTCATCATCAAGCATATAAAAAGGCTATCAATTGATTTCAGTACGGCTTTATTTATCCCACATGTGTGGCTCAAGGGCGAATGAATAATATGCATAGTTCTAAAGTTATAATAGTTTAGAGTTAACCCTCATATCTGACGCCCAAGCATTTTTTCTTCACTCCTGAGGCAAAGATTTAAAAAAAAGTGTGTGAATTGTTGAAAATGAAGTGTTTGTGTTCATTTGGATTGAACAATAAGTAACTCAAAGTCTGTACAACCTTCATTCATTCAGCAAATGTGAAAAGCAAGAATTAGATTTCTTGGCTGACAGATGATTTGTTCACAGAGTTTTACTTTTGAATAAATCTCAGAAAACGGTCCCAAAAATGGAAATAGTGACAGCAGCCTCATTGTGCGTAGACATAGTTTAGTACTATTGGTATTTTCCAGGCTGATGATGTGTGTGTGATCCCATAGGTTTAAATCTAGTGCCTCAGAAGTGACAGGAGGCTGAAAAGGGGCCTCTTTGTATTGCGTGCCCTCCTGTCCCCATCCCCCCTCCTCCATAATTTAGGAAAAAAAAAAAAAAAAAAACTTTCTTTGGGCAGCATTGCTGTGCAGGCGGGATCTGCTCCGCTCTGTGTGTAATCTCATGGGAATCTCTCTCCATAAAGTCTGCTGCATTGTTTTGTTGTTTTCCTGCCTGTGATAAACCTGTCAATCAAAGACGACATGCATGCCCCACATCATGTATTCAGACAGCCTGGTGATTTATGGTTATGCTCATGTGTAGCTGGCTTAGATTCACGGAGGACTAACGTGAAGCTGGTTTTCCGCGTGAAGTGGTGCAGACCTTTTAGGAAGCGTCTCAGTATGTGGAAGTGCTTAGAGGCCAGGGAGCCGCATGCATGGAGACTGAGGAGAGTTATGCAGGCAGACTCACTGTTACAGCAACTCTTAATACTAGGGCTGGGCGATAATTCAATATAGTTTATCGTCTTTCAGTGGGATCATACTGTGATGATATGAAGATATTTTGATATCATGACACATTTCTGCTGTCTAAATTGATGATGACAAGCAAATTTTACTTCAAAACTCTCATAAAATGAGGTATGGCAGGAATATTATTTGAAAATTTCAGTTTTGTTTGACATCACACCTAACATTACCGTTCGGTTCAATGAGATGAACCATGAACCATATCGTGATATATATTGATATCGAGAAAAATCCTTAAGATTATCGTGATATTGATTTCAACCATATCGCCCAGCCCTACTTAATACCTTGGTGAAGAGACGGACAAACACCTGACTTCTCCATATAATGTATTACTTATCATTAATTAGCTTATCTCATTAATTATCCTCCTGGACTGTTATAAGAGAGAGAGAGAGACAGGGAGAGATTCACAGATTCACTATCATCACATATGAGGATGCAATGATGTCGTCTTAAGTGATTGCATGCATTTCTGCATTGGCTGCATTGCTGTATTGACTCTATGTGTGTGTGTGTGTGTGTGTGTGTGTGTGTGTGTGTCCCCAGCCGTCCTGGATGGCGTGGAGCGGCTCACGGCGGAGGAGATGGACGAGCGGCGGCAGCAGAACATGGCCTACGAATACCTGTGTCACCTGGAGGAGGCCAAGAGGTGAGAGACACACGCTCTGATGCCTTTCATAACATGCAGGTCCAGAGCTGCAGCGGTGATGTCATCCTTCCTTGTCGTCCTTGACATCAGGGCTGGGCAGTCATTCAGTATTATCATTGATATTTGGAATGAGATCTGAAACAAACAAATGATCGAATATTAATGGGAGTTACAGAGTTTGATCAGACTTCAGTTTTGCATGCAGTTCAATGCGATGAACATGTTATTTTGCATATTGCTGTTGTCCTGCCAAAACCTGTGACTCCAGTCTTGATGATCTTCATGTTTTAACTTCAAATGCTCCTCTATGGGTTGGGGAAATGCACTGTGGTCAAGCTAAATGCAAGGCTGTTTTTATTAGTTCCTGAAAAATTTTGGAGATATCATTATGTATCAATCTTAAAATTCTTATGGTTATTGGGATATTAATTTTGTCCATACTGCCCAGCCGTACTTGACATAGCAAGGTGCTGCATCATTGTCACGTCAACTCTCTGCTTTGATGGTTTCACAGTCAGCATGCTGTGTGGTCTGTTGTGGAAATTATTATTTAGGTCAGATCAAAACTGCTACACATTATAGAGCACGGAAAAGGGATTATAGAGAGTGATTGTAGAGCGTAAAATCATAGTTGTAGCCAAGCTGTGGTCATCTGTGTGTGTGTGTGTGTGTGTGTGTGTGTGTGTGTGTGTGTGGGGTCGGTGCAGGTGCATGCAGATGTGTGTTTCCTCTCGGTGTCTCTCTGGAGTCGACCCCGCTCACACGTTCAAAGAGGAACGATTTGAGCGAGACAGGAAGTGACTCAGTCCCTGTTGATTTTAGTATCTCCTACTGTTGCCACAGAAACCCGCGGTTGTCATAGCAACGGGTTCCGGTGTGAGTGCCGGAGTCCGCGTGCGTGTGCGCTCAGATAAAAAGCTCAGTGGTTAATTGCTGCATTGCTGGTGTTTTATAGCCTGAGAGGAGATTGAATTTTTGGTGAACTTCAGGTTACTTCAGTTAGTGACTTACTACATTTCCCAGAATGCTTTTCAACAACCCCCAGACAAGGGGGTGTGATTCAGCTGTGGGTTTTTCACGTGTTGATGGAGAGGGCGATAGCGATGGCATAGTCATGAGAAAGTGAAAGTTTTTCCAGTCAAGAAAATTCAGGGTCTCGCCTTACTCAAAACACAACCTGTCTCTCTGCTGCATTGCCTTCTGGTCTCTCTCCTGCTCCTGTGGGTGGAGAAATTGGTCTCTCTCCTCTTCTACGATGGATTTCTCCCTGTATGATTGTTGAACGTTTCTCGGTGCAAAATGGCGGCTCTAGAAAGAAGCCCTCGCTCTTTGATTCTGAGGGACTGACACCAAAACCTGATGTTTACCGCTGATGTTTTACATCCTGAAACATTTTCTGATATCAAACTCCACTGTAGCTGCTGGAAATAAATCATCATCACTAACACTAACACAACAGAATGCTAGTGTTTTAGGGTGGATTTTCCCTTTTAACTTCCTCTCTAACACTCTTTCTCCCCCCAGCTTCTCTATGTTCCTCTTCTGGCTTGGCTGTGCCTTTACACACCCACCACATTACTGTGTAGGGCTGGGTGATAATTCAATATTATCATTTATCGTCTTTCAGTGGAATCATATGGTGATGATATGAAGATATTTTAATATCGTGACACACATTTCTGTTGTCTAAATTGATGATGACAAGCAAATTTTACTTAAAAACTCTCATAAAATGAGGTATGGCAGGAATATTATTTGAAAATTTTAGTTTTGTTTGACATCACACCTAAAATTACCATTCGGTTCAATGAGATGAACATTAATTTGATTATTAAACGTGATTTTGCATACATGAACCATATCGTGATATATATTGATATCGTGAAAAATCCTTAAGATTATCATGATAGGGCTGCAACTAATGATTATTTTCACTGTCGATTAATCTATCGATTATTTTCTCGATTAATCGATTAGTTGTTTGGTCTATAAAATATCAGAAAATGGTGAAAAATGACGATCAGTGTTTCCCAAAGCCCAAGATGACGTCCTCAAATGTCTTGTTTTGTCCACAACCCAAAGATATTCAGTTTACTGTCATAGAGGAGGAAAGAAACCAGAAAATATTCACATTTAAGAAGCTGGAATCAGAGAATTTTGACTTCTTTTTCTTAAAAAATGACTCAAACCTAATGGATTAATCATTTAATCGTTGCAGCTCTAATTTCATCCATATCGCCCAGCCCTATTACTGTCCCACACATGGTTGTGAGGAGAAGTCATGAGAAGGCCATATAGAGCGCAATGACTGCCAATTACACTCTTAATGAGCTGCTTATGTACAGTACACTTTCCCCCTGAGCCCCCCCCCCCCCCCCCGCCTGGTGCCTGTTGCTTGCGGAAAATAGGCTTCAGGTAGACCGGGCTCCACGCGAACACCTGAGCCTGCAGGGGAACGCTGCGGGGAGGAATGCTGGGAGCGTGTGTTCATGCAAACAGCGCCTGGATGTTCGGTATGAGGAGAATGCCTCTCTCTCTCTCTCTCTCTCTCTCTCACAGGTGCGCAGCAGGGTGTGAGAGTGTTACCTGTGTCAATCTGTGTGTGTGTGTGACACAGAGATCGCTGCAGGAATGCATTGTGGGTCTGTCACTATTACGGCACTACGGCTCTTGATGCGTTCAGACTCTCCAGACTCAGCCGGTGTTTGGTCATCGCTCGTCTCTCTCTCTCTCTCTCTCTCTCTCTCTCTCTCTCTCTCTCTCTCTCTCTCTCTCTCAGCTGTGGGATGCAAACGATGTGTTGTTATCGCTCTTATTTTCATGTTCCCATTGAACGCAGTGTTAAAGTCTGAGGCTCATGCTGCCTGCTGTGAGCATTATCATGGTATATTTGAATGATCGGCGCCCAGCTCACACCTTTCTCCTCTCCCAGTGGAAGACATTAAATTACGTGTCAGTTGATTTTAGTTGATGGTCTCATTCAGGCCCATTCTGCAGTCTTTCTTTCTTTCTTTCTTTCTTTCTTTCTCTCTTTCTTGCTTGCTTTGTTTCTTTCTTTCTTGCTTTCTTTCTTTGTCACTATGGGTTCGTGTACTGTATGTACGCAAACAAATTGCTTTTTTGGACTGAACTGAACTACTTTCAGTTCAGTCAACCTCCTTCTTTATTTCCGCTTTCTTGCGTTCTTGCTTTCACTCTTTCATTCTCTCTCTCTCTCTCTCTCTCTCTCTCTCTCTCTCTCTCTCTCTCTCTCTCTCTCTCTTCCTGGGAATGCAGTTGGCCGTGTTTTCTGTGCGATGCCTCTGCGTATTGATCCGTGTACGGTGCTGGCTTGAGCATTCTCTCCTTCTCCTTATCAAATCAGTGTATAGCCAACTGTTTCCAGCCTGTTTTCAACTGAAGATGAACGATGTCTAATAATGTGTGAAGTCAGGAAGTCCCATGTCCTCCAACCCTCTCTCTCTCTCTCTCTCTCTCCCTTGGTTCCTGTCACTCTGCACTGTGCAGTGAAGTAAAGCTGGAAGCAGGTTACATGTCACTCTGTCTGTTCTCAGTGGGTGGTGTGGTGATTTTTGGGCGCAGCAGGCGGGGCATCGGGAAGGTTTGGATCCCTCAGGCCAAGCAGATCCCACACCTTATTTGAACCACAGCAGGGTGAGAGTGTGAGAGCATATGTGCGGTTGGTCTCGCCTGCATGGGTGTGTATGTTAGAGTTAGACTGATAGATCAGCTTGATAGATATTCATGTAGTCTGCTGCTGATATGATGGAGGCTCCTCCCTGACCGCAGCTACATAAAAACAGTGACAGTCTGAAAAACCTGCAATTAAATTTTATTTTCTTTGCACTTATTCATTTAAGTGCTCCATTGTGTTTTTTTGTAAATTAATTCTTCATTTAAAGGCCGTAATGTCTCCCAAAGTCTCCTCTACCATTGAATAGGTGTGGTGGGTCTCTCTGCCTTAAGGAGCTACTAACACTAAAAGAATTTCATTTCAGTCTGTATTTCAGTGGAGAGTTTTAGTGTCCCATGATGGTCTAACTGCTTTTTCAGAGGCTTTTCCACCCCGACAAGAAGACCATTCTGAGGGGAAACACTGAATACTTTTAAATTTGGACATAAAAATTTACAGATATTGAAGATTGGAGTAAAATATGTATGTATATGTATTGGCCTTCAGAAACCCATATCAGTCAAACTGTAATACGTGTGTGAGTGTGTGTTGTGTTTGTCTCCGTCTCCCTCCTGAGTCACTCTGTAGGAGTCATTGTTCAGCCTACTGAGGTAAATGATTGCTTTGTTTCTATGAAGAAGAGATGAAAGCTAAACCGGTGGGATTAACTGTGCAGCTGAGGGAGTGTCAGCCTACTGGATGTGATGTAGAGTGAGTGTACCTCAGAAAAAGTATGCGCCCGCCCCCCCGCTCCAGTACTACTCCCCAACCGAGCTTCACTCACCACGTCACTGCACATTACTTCATTTTTCTCAAGCTGCTATTTGTGGCATTCATCCTCCCTCTCTGCGTGGTGAGGTGGTAGATGCACTGTCAGGGAAAAGGAGGGTGGTGCACTTTCACCGAACTGGTCTAGTCACAGCAGACTGACAGACAGGCAGATATGGAGCTCTCTGCTCTCTGCTCTCTGCGGCTGTGATGGTATCTATAAATGTCGCAGCGTTTTGCATTGAATAAACACATGAATGGGTTCCCACCGGTCTTGAAAATCCTAGAAAGATTCTGGATTTGAGACCAGTAAAAATAATTCATTTAAAGTTAATGGATGGCTTTTGAAAGTACTTGATTTAAAAAAAAAAATAATATAGCACCCAAATTCATCAATATGCCTCAGCTCCCAGGATCAAAACCCTGAGATGGAGATTTGTGTTAAAATGAAGGATTTCACCAGGATTTTCACCTTCTGGACTTGACAGGATTATGAATAAAAAACAAAGCCTCCATGATGTCTTATTTTGACCAATGTCACATCTTACTCCAAAACCTGCCAACGTTGAGTCCTTGAGTTTCACCAAAAAGTCAAGCGAAAAGGAATTTGCTTGAATTTGATGTCCAACTGAGTGTGGGAACCCTCCAATGATTAAAAGCGTCTTTTCGGTCACACAGAGGCCTACAGCTTCTTTTCCATGACAACCACTCACCATGTGTGAGTGTGTAGCCCACATAATTGTTCCAAGGTTATTCATTGTGGCCATTACATCTAAAGCCTATTGAAAACTAGACATTCTGTAATCGAGTCAAGCCATTGCCCCTTCTTTAACCCCGGTGATGAACTTTTCCATTACTTCCCACACTCAGACAGAACAGAACATTGGGTAGAGTTTTTATGATCTGGTTTCTGAATACAGATCAAAGGTTATTTCCCAGTGCAATGTTCACCTGCAAAAGACAAACTAACAACAAAACCAAAAAAAGCAGCATAGGCCCTTTCTGCTAATGTGGCTGCCGTACTTTTGCTTTGACTTTGTAGGGTATAGATCAGTTCTCACCACTGCCCACAATGGTAACACCTTACAATAAGGGTCACTAAGTTAAGGGTTAGTTAATGCTTAATAACTAATGTAACTAAGTTAACTAATGTGTCTGGTAATCATTTACTAATCGGTGTTCATGTTAACTAAGATATTAATTTATACATTATTTGTCATCTTTATAAACTATTAAATAATGTATAAATACCTTAGTTAACATGAACACCATTAGTAAATTACACATTAATTAACTGTTAATTATGGGTTAGTTAATGCTTATTAAGCATTAACTAACCCTTATTAAGCATTAACTAACCCTTAACTTAGTGACCCTTATTGTAAAGTGTTACCAATACAGGTGTTGTCATTGACATATCTTTCTGTTTCTGTTATCAGACGACTGCACAATAAAAAGTGATTTCATCGAGGGTCACAAAATGTGAACAGCGCAGAATTACCATTAGCCTTGCTTAGCTAGTTAGCATTTTATGACCCTCGATCAAATCACTTTTTTATAGTTGCGCAGTTGAAACGGAAAGATATGCCAATGACAACACCAGTCAGCGATGTTTGTGAAATATTGACAGCAACAACGGGCCAGATTCTTGAATTTGTTTTCTGTCCTTTTTTTAATGTAGGAGCCCATGTGCTTTCTGGGAACAAACTTTCACTGTGGACTCTGTGTTGGTGCAGTTCAGTTTGTCCGGCCGTAACTGACCTCCTCATACCTGCAGTTGGCCAGGTTTCCTCCCCAGTCTCACTGCCTGTCTCACTGCCTGTCTCACTGCCTGTCTGACAGACAGACAGACAGACAGACAGCATGCTGTTGTTTTGGCTCTGAGCTTGGAGGCAAACCACCGACTGCCTGCCTCACAGAATGCTTTTTGTTGCTCTGCTCTTGCAGGCAATCCATTCTGGTTAGGTCATAGTTTGTATATGCGCGTTTTTGTGTGTGTGTGTGTGTGTGTGTGTGTGTGTGTGTGTGTGTGTGTGTGTTGTTTGTGTGGCAGCTAAGATACGCCGCCCTTGCCAAAAATACACTTATTTGGTTTAGTCTCTGTTGACAAATGGCTGATTTACATAGAATCCACTCCGTCTGTTTTTTTTGCATTTTAAGCCTGTGAGGAGACGTAACTATGCCTGATACTGATACTGAAGAGCTGTCAGAGGAGAGCTTGTTGCTGTTGGTACAGATCGTACGAATACTAGCGTGGTTCCTGGGTTACATCATTGACAGTGAGATAATGTATTGCTCCAAGTCTTGATCCCTCATGATTGTCTCTTCTGGTGTGACGATACGGCCCCCGGGCCTTTCAGGAGATTTAATAAACTGTTGTTCCCAGAGAAAGCTTCACAGGAAGAACCTCTCTTTAAAGCATCATATCAATGTTTTTTTTAAAGTCAGTACAAATAGTCCAGGTTCCCCTTTCCTCTCTATTTTTAGTGCTGGTTTCTGCACACACTCAGCATAGTTGCAGGCATCGGCGCTCGTTTTCCCTCCCATCAGAAGAAGCCATTTGCTGCCATTCATTCTAGTCTTCGTTTGGTTTGGTCAAAGTTTCTGTTTATTCTCCTTATTTCATTGAGCTGAGTTGAGTGTTTTCATCTCAGCGCTGCGTTACGTTCCGCTCTGCTTGCTGTCAATCAGCTGACACCCACAGGGAGAAATGGAAGTCTCCCCCAGGAAATAATACCTCAAAAACATGTATTGTATTATTATGACATTATTGTCACATCCATGTCTTGATTTCATTTGGGGCGTCTTTGTTAGGCGTTGCAGTATTTAATTTCAAGCTGGGTTTTGACACCGTGAAGTTTGTATTTTAAAAACTGTAAACTGGATGTAGACAGAAGTAAATGGGCTGTAATTCTCCTTTCAGAATACATTATTGCTAAAGTTGGACCGCAGCAGGCATTTATGGTGTAAACGGCACAAGCTGAAGTCTCTCTTTCCACATCGATGTCAGGCTTTACAGAAGCTCCATCTTCTCGCTCGCCCTCAGCAGAGCTCTGCAACACCAGCCCAGTTCCCCTTAAAGCGTGGGCCATTTGCCAGTAATTTCCTGTTTTCAAATAATTTCCAGGCACTCTTGTGTATAGCTGCTGCTGCAATGAATATTATGTAATCTCAGGCCTGACATTGTGCTGCCTTGCAGAGAAGCACAGTGTGTACAAGCATTTTTCGTGGTGAAACTCTGTGAGCCGTGATACGATCTGTCCTCAGGTGACTGCTGGAATCCTGATGTGTCCTGCCTCCTAACTCCCTGTAATCAAATAGAGATTTTAATGCTATTAGGCCTTCTGTGGTAAAGGCCTGAAGGTTGTTACATTAAAGCAATAACCCATTTTCATACAAACAGATCGTCATTTCACTACTCTCTATTGCCGATTGCTGTAACACAATAATGATTTAACATACAGTATATCCAGTTAAAAGCTTTTCCACTGTCCGGTGTCTGGTAGCTCTTTCCTGGGAAAAATCCTCTCTGCCGCACAAGAAGTGATGCGTTTTACGTTTCCGGTTTGTTTGGAATGAACAGAAGAAGAACTGCGTAGTTAGCATGAGCAGCGATAGCCACCATGGCTGGACAGACAAAGAGAAGAGCGACACCTACAGAAACTCAAACTGCAGCAACAGAAAATCCAAGCTCCGCCCACACTGATTGAAATTTCACAGTCAAAGTGCCTCACAAAGTTAGCACTGTTGAACACTGTGTTTTGGTTGGTGTGAATGTTAGAGGGCTACTCGCTTTTGGCAGCCGGCCTGACTAGCAGAGGCTGCTGCGGGACTGCAGTGAGAAAAACTTGTCAGTCAACGATTCAGAAAGGCCAACTGAATGACAGGGAGGGAGGGAGTGAAAGACGAGGGGATCAATGCTGCTGCATAAAGGCCCTGCAAAACACTACAGAAACCCCCCCCCCCACCCCCCCACACTCCTCCCCAGCCTCTCACCTAGCCGTCTGTGAAACCTGAGACGAGAAGTTACTCTTCCGGTTTGGATATCAGTCAGGGGCAAACCCTGAGCGTTTGAATCACAGATGTGATAAAACCAGAGAGTCATAGAGAGGTGAGGTTGTATGCAGAGGGGGAAAGCCTGTTTTATTCAGTGAGGACAGAGACCTGCAGTCTCATGTAATTGACTGTAGCCCCCCACCCACCCACCACCACCACCACCCTCCCCCACCCTCCCCCACCTTGCTTGATCAGCAGGCCCGGCTTAATCTGACAGCCTCAGGCTTGGTCGGTTTCCTATTTTTGCAGCCATGTCAGCCCTTCGCTGGTATTTGGACCTATCTGGGGACAATAACCATAACCATAGCCATAACCCTGGAGGTCCGATGGGACGTGATGAGTATTTGGTCTTAGTGGGAAGCCTGCGGGACTGGTGTGTCTTGTAATGGGACAAAGGTCACATCCATCAGCAGTGCAGTGCTTTTAACAATGGAGCCACAACGACAGTCTTTAAATCTGTCTCACCTAAACTCACTGGAAACTAGGGCTGGGTAATAAGACCTCAAATCTATATCACTACATATTGTCACATTTACCTTTTTAATGATAAATTGAAATACCCTGGTTCATAAATACCACACTTGGCACTAGTGTCATGGCTCTACAAGAAGATAAAAATGAAAGTGTCTCACATTTCTTTTTACTTTTAGAAATAAATAATATATTTCTTCTTCGCCATACACTAACAATATACAATGAGGTGGTTATATTTAAGTGATGAATCAAATTGTTTGTTTCATTTAATAATTGGTGCCGTTGTCCGACTTCGGACTTTTTTAACTTTGCTTTATTTTGCCATTTGCATCATGTTTGCTGAAGTCAAATGACCAACACAAAATCCTTTTCCAGTACCAAGTCTTCCTTATTTTCATTTGACTCATTGTCCTTATCTGAGTCATGTTTGGCATTAACTGTAGGACAGTGAGGCTCTTTTTGTTTTGAATGAGGTGCATAGGCTGGACAAGGTGGATGTGTCTTTTATATTGTAGTTTTTCTCAAGAGCACAAGAACTGGGGAAAGCTTTTTACCAAACATACTGTCACAAGGAAAATTAGGTCGGTGAGAGGTTCATATTGCCGGTATCTGTGAGTTTGCTGTATACCGCACATTGGAAGCGCATTGGAATAGCAAATATGGCTGATTACCGTCATACACGCTGTCAGCCCAGCTGCTATCTGACTGTGTGAGAGTGACTGGAGAGGTCAGTCGGTGCAGGATTCCACTGCTGCAGCAAAGCATGTAATGGACAACTTGGCTCTCGCTCTCATCTTTTTTTGTGCTCCCTCCTGTCATCTTTCTCCTCGTTCTCTCCATCCCTCTCTTTGTGCTTTGTCTCGCTGAAACAGCCCCGCGTTCGTGTTTGGGTTCACAGTGTGTTTTTCCCCCCCGGATTGTTGTTCCCCTGTAATTTCAGAGTCGTCTAGTAGCTTTTTCTTCCTGCTTGGACACAAACTGGCCCTGTTTCTCAAGGCCGCTTCTTTAATTAGACACCAGTTCAACATTACAATGGAGGAGGTGGGAGGTAGCGAGGGAGAGAAAGCAGGACAGAGGGAGGGAAGGAGGGAAGGAGGGAGGGAGGGAGGGAATGAATAGAAAAGTGTATCTGTACCTTGACATTGTGCTGTGTTTAGATAAGGCACACCACACATTTGCCTTTCCCTTCCAGCCATTCTATGAACATACTTCCTTCTCACACGCATGGATGCACACACATACATAATGCCAAGTACAATACAGAACGGTGCATTGTTAAAAAGCGCTGGCAGCTTGTTGATATCGGGGCAGGCTTGTCGTCACTCAGCCCTTTGCCCCTCTGCTCACCCTCCAGTCCCTCTGTTGCTTTGTGTCCAATGTTAGCACAATGTTTGCCTTTTTATAATGGCTGTTTTGTGTGTTGCTGGTCAGGGAGGCGGTGTCTAGGTCTTTTTCTACTATTGGAAAGATGGTGGATGAAAGGAGAGCAGCTATAGGGAATGAAATCTAAGCTTAGTTGTACACTAAACAGATGCCACTACAGCCCTTATTCCCACAGCAACTGCAGCCCAGCTTTGTTGTGCATCAAGATGCATGTCAGGCAAATATCTATCTATTTATAAATATTTATCATTTGATGGATTTCCCACTGAAAATGTTTTAGAAATTAATGGAATGGAATACCGAGGGATATAGGTTCACAATTTAAGCCAATATATTTTGCCCACCATAGCTAGCTACTGGAATTTAGCCTAGGTAGGGTAGGTAGCTAGTAGCTAACTAGCTAGTGAGCTAGCTAGCTTCCCTGCTAAAGTCAAGCAATCGTTGTAATTGTTGCTCCCAAGCTTGCTAGTTAGGTCTGTCTGAAGTCAAGTAATGCTAGTTTTATATATGACAATCTTACGGTAGAGTTTCCTAACCCGAGAATGGCGAAAGTCCAAGTGGCCTCGGTGGGAAAAAGGTAAATTGGATGCAAAACAATGCAAAGTGGGAACAGGAACAGAGCTGCAGGTTCAACTCAGTTGAAATGAAGTGTTCACTCACTGGCTGATGGCCAATGGCAATCTAGGACAGCCATGAGTATTCATTTTCCTCTTAAGCGTGACATAATTCTTCCGGATCCCGCCCCCCGTTAACATAGAACCTCCTTGGTTAAGTCGAACATGAAAATGAATAGTAAAATGATTGTCTTTAACTACGCCCAATGTTAATATTGACATTTTTTTCATTCAAGGGTTCCTGTATTATGCATTGCTTTATTTGTTGAGGTGGATTCTGACGGGCTTCAATGCTGCAATGAAAAAAAAAATGCTAGCCATACTTAGCTTGGCATTCCAGCATTTTTTGGCTTTAATTGTGACACGTGGATTAACACAACATCTGCTCCATGGTTGTTAGTTAAATACTTTTTATGCCTCCGCGCCGGTGACAGCTGTGGCTGGAGGCATAATGTTTTCAGGTTGTCTGTACGTACGTCCATCCGTCCCATTCTTGTGAACGCGATATTTCAGGAACGCCTTGAGGGAATTGCTTCAAATTTGGCACAGACGTCCACTTTCGATTTTGGTGGTCAAAGGTCAAAGGTCAAGGTCCCTGTGACCTCACAAAAGACGTTTTTGGCCATAACTCAAGAATTCATACGCTAATTATGACAAAATTTCACACAAATGTCTAATAGGATAAAATGATAAAGTGATGACATTTTATATCCAAAAGGTCAACTTCACTGTGACATCATAATGTTTTGCTTGTTGCTTAGCTGAGAAAACGATCTTGGGTCATTCTACAAAAACGGTGGAAGTGCTGTGTTCAATAAATAAAGACTGTCCTTGCAATGATAAAACAAAGTTTATTGGTGGAGGCATACAACTGTGAGGCAGTTATTTCTAGTTTAAAAATTCAGTAATGCATTAAAATGTGCAATAATAAAAAAAGAACAATTGGCAAATGGGATCCAAAAATCCCATTCATTTTCAACATTGGTGAAAAAAAAATGGATCCGGATAGAATCAGAAAGCCCTGGTCAGAGTGACTCTCCTTCAACCGGACGGCCTGGGTTCAAGCTCTGCTGAAAACCCTCCCAGCTCCAGTGGCGCTGCTCTGTAGCTGATCTGCACTCTGATTGGAGGAGGATTTCCCTATGGGGATCAATACAGTATCACATTGTCGTTATTTTTAAAGCCCTGACCCAACTGACTTACACAGTGAGCAGAGAGCCATTAGGCTGCTCCCTAAGAGGGCCGAGTGAACAATACATCTTAACATTATAATAACAAAGCCTGTGGTCTGTTAGTATAAGCGGCATATTATCTAGCGGTTATGAAACAGGAAGTGCAGTGGAAGCTCTTTGTGCAACAAGAAGTGTGTGTGTGTGGCTCAGGGACAGACCTGGGAAAGGGGAAGTCTGTAAACAGTCAGCCGGTGGACTCTCCATAGACAAGATTCTCCACCTCCATAGACAAAACATTATTCATTGACCCCCTGCAAACAACTCATTCACTGTGTCATCGTGTGTGTGTCTGCTCTGACAGTTCAGGTGCTCCAATAAAATAATGCTGCTGGATACACTATGCTAGTCAAGGCGTTCTACATGGATCTAAATTCACCAGTATAGACCTTTTCCTTTTCCAGTAGTCAGGACTCTCCAGTAGAGTAGAGGATGTACGGGGACAGAAGCTCTGAGACTGACTGCTGGCCAGCTGTCTGGATGTCTTCCTGGAGAGACAGTGGTGAGGTGGCAGGCCTCTTCCTATGAGACTGACCTCTGACCCCTGCACTGGCTTAGGCTTCCTGCCAGGACAGAGGATGTGGGACCGGATAGGATACTGATGCTGATGCTTTCTAATGTGTGCCGGCACTGTAGTGTTGCAGTGTTTCTGTTATCACAGCTGGTTTGATCTCACAACCAAGGTGCTAGCTATGCTATTACTTTCTAATTCACGATTGTAATGTATTATTACGTATGCATTATTGTTATATTATACTCCAGAACTAAAAGACCTCAGAATGCCTTCACTGGAAGAACCGAGTAACAGACGGCTGTTTCACATGATGTCACTTCGTAGTCATGAAGTCTGGTCGTTTTTCTTGTTTTCAAGTTCAAGTTTGTTTATTTCTATAGACCTTTATCACAGCACGTCTCAAAGGACTGCACAGAGAATGAGCCTAACTAGATCTGGCTGATTAACAGTCAACCATAGAACAGGATGATATAGGACAAACATCACGAGGAGCAAGACACACAAAAACATTTTTATTTTTAGCAAGACATGACAGCCTTCCTATTCTACATTTTCTGATTGGATTAACTAGCGACACCTTGTGCCAAAACTTGGCAGAAACTTGGAAGATTTTTCCGATATAAGTTTTAATTTATTTGGAGAGCATGACACTTTTGATTGCTGGTTAGAGGCTGAATAGCAATCTTACTCGATTTGTTTTTGTTTCTGTGGTTACAGTTCTACTTAAGTGAAGCCCATGGATGCTAGCTGCAGACATTTCCGTACAGACCGTTTTTGACCGAAGCTTGTAAATGATTTAAGCTTGTGAGAAAATATTTTTCAATCAGTATTTTGTGTAGGATAATGTACAGGAAAGTCTCGGGGCCTTGATTCACCCTGCTGGGGCTTGTTTTGTGATAAAGACCGGCTCGCTGTACATTAGCTCTTACACAGCTTGTTCTCAAGAGACTCTTGCATCTTCCAATCTCCCATTTTAACTTGCTGTTTATTTAGTGTACATCTCCACAAGATTCCAGACAAGACTCTCATATTTGTGGCTGTTTTCTAATCGTACGCATGCCTGTTTGTGTCATGTTCGCCATTTGACATTTGTTTTGGCTGCTGTCCTCTGTTGCTGGAATTCAATTGTCGACATTCTAAAATCCCATTCATAGCTGCTGCGCATACTGGTTAAGTGGAGGGTGTGTCTGTGTTTGTGCTTGGCTGGGAAGGGTGTGTAGGCCTGATAAAAGAACCATTAGTTTGGAGCCTTTATGGAGCCTTTCACTGCTCCAGTGTGGAGTGAAAGGAGGGGGTTGTTCCAGGCCGGCCGGCTCCGGCCCTGCGCCTCGGGGCCGGACACCCTGGCCTCAATAGCAGCCTGTGTCTGGAGACCCCATGTCACGACTTCCTGGGAGGGGGAGTTGTTTCAGCTGGTTGTTAGCCGACCTGTGCGCTGCAAAGTGTGTGTGTGTGTTCGTGTGTGTGTTCGTGTTCATGTGTTCATGTATTTCTAGACTTATGAAGACCCAATTTCCTCACAAAGATAGGAAGTGAGGACATTTTGGCCAGTCCTCATTTATTTAAGCAGTTAGTTTAGGATTAATACTTGGGGGTTGAAATTAGAATGAGGTTAGGTCAAGGTAAGGGTTTAGTTTAAGGTTAGTTTAGGGTTAGGTCTTGGGTTTAGGTTTGAAATTAGAATTAGATTAGGTTAGGGAATGAATGTAGTCAGTGAAGGTCCTCACAAGTATAGAAATACAAACATGTGTATGTGTGTGTGTCTGTGTGTGTATGGGTCTGTCCGTAGCGGGAAAGAGTCTCTTAATCAGGACATAGTTGACCTCGATGTTGCCGACAAAGGCCAAAGTTGCAGAAGAGGGGGAGTGTTTTCTTAGCGGATGAAAAGAGAGAGAGAGAGTGTTTGCCTCTTTCAAAAGGCCATGTTTGACCTCAATCTGTCTGCTCTCCAACTGTGAAATGCCTCATGGCCAATGATAAACTCATGCCTTTCATATCAGAGCTGATACTTGAGGCCACATTAACCAGGACAGACACACATTACTGCGGGGGAAACGATGTGATGTTTGCTTTATGAGATGTAATTTCTAATAAGATGAGATAAGATAAGATAGAACTTTATTGATCCCCTTGGGGAAATTCAGGTTAAGGGGAAGAGGATATGACAGATATTAGGATAAAATGGTGACTTATTAATGTGGATGTGGTGTTTTTAAGTTGTCAAGGCGTGGGGCATCTGGCCCAGGTCGGGCTAAAAAAGGTATTTCTGACAGAAAATGTACTTAAATCTGATACCAAGACCAACATGTGACATGGCAGAAATAGAAGTAACTTAATTTTCTCTTTCACTCACAGAGGAAACTCATCACGTCTCAGTCTGTTTTGTCCAGTGACGCCAAACTTATGGTCTAAGTCTGCATTGTTCAGTAAAAGTAATGGGATGTAATTGGTCCTTGGTATGGGCTTATGCTTAAAGGGAAAATCCACCTTAAAAGACTTTAACACTATTAAACAGCTATTGGCAATGTACTTCTTGCATGCATTTCTGGGCCCTATTTTGTTGTTTGGTGTATTTTTCCTCTTCCTGTGGATAACTGGCCAAACGCAAGGCCAAATGCACCAACATCAAACAGTCATACAGGGAGAAATCCATCATAGAAGAGGCAGAGAGACCAATTTCTCCACTAATAGTAGCCTCAATAGACCAGAATGCAATGCAGCCACAAGACATGATGTGTTTTGAGTAAGAGGCATGGCCTAGGCCCTAGATCAAAGACACGCCCCAATGTTCATGAACTAGTTGTCTAGCAATGTGCAGTTATATCGATCTATTGAAAGCAACAAGTTCACACCCATCCTCTGGGGGTTGTCAAAAGGCATTCTGGGAAATGTAGGAAATCACTGAACTGAAGCAGAATGTGTCGAGGCAGGTTGAGGGAAAGTTGGTTCACCAATAAAATAAATTACAACGCTTCATCACAGAATGCATTGATTGAACACTGATGATACTCTGAATCAGTATCAGCAGTGGAAAAAAAAATGGAATGGCTGGATCCATAGTTACTGCAGGGTGATGACATGAGGTGGAGGAATCCAGTCCACCAGGCCGGGCCGTCCCAGTGCGAGAGCTCGGCACGTCTCTGTGGCCCAGGGCCGACACGGGCACACAGCAGGAATGTGACTCCACTATATGACCTCAAAGAAATGAAATGTCACACAGGAGGAATGCTGGGAACTCGCCGTTTAGCAGGAGAGGTTACCACAGGCCAGATTTGGTGTTTTATGTGTTGTTTTGGTGCTGCAGAGTCTTTATGCAATCCATACCTGTGACATTTAGTTTTACGTTTCCCTCCTACCTGTATGCACCAGTTGTGTCCTGTTTGCTGTAGGGTTGAACTTAGTGACCTGTGAGAGGGCCGATTCTCCCTTGAGGCCCCTTAGTTAACACAGTGTAGCATTTTATATCAGCCAAATAATAATAATAACTTTATTTATATAGCACCTTTTAAAAAACAGAGTTTACAAAGTGCTTTGACAGACAAAATAAAAGCAGAATACTCAAATTATGAATTTAAAAGGAAATAAAACAATAATAAACAGGGATCGTACAGTAGGATGAAGACCAAGATAAACAGTAAAATAGAATAAAAGTAAGATAGAATTAAGACAGAGTTAAGATAAAAGACGTGAAAAGACAATAGAAAGATGATAAAAAGACGATAAAGTATGTTAAACGATATGACTCAAAATAAGTAATCATGAAAGTTGCACACTTCTCTCCATATGAAAATATTTATTTTAGATCACCAACATGTTTCGGCATTATGCCTTCTTCAGGGTGTCATGGAAGTGAAAATTCACCTGGACCTTTAATAGAGACAAAAAGCCGATAAAAAGACGACATCACATAAAAGCAAGTCTATAAAAATGGGTTTTAAGAAGTGATTTAAGAGAAGTCACTGCTAACTGTTGTCCCACTTGGGGCTACACAATAAAATACTGAATCCACAGTAGTAACCACAGATCAGGCTGCGACACCACTGGTCCATTCTGATGAAATGTGGAGGGGTGATGCATCTTGTTACTGAGGTGCCTGCGTCATTCGTGGGGGATGATTTGTTACAAATATGAAACTTTATTGTCCACAATGTGGAAATTTGCCTTTGGCTTCACCATTTAAAAAAAAAAAAAAAAAAAAGACATGACATAAAACATTATACATACTATACATGGTGCCTTTGCCAACAATGGAAAGGTGTAATACAGATATGATGAAGTGATTCTGTCCAAATTATCTCTCATGAAATTGGTCTAAATGTCTCTACCTATATTTTGTTTGTCCAGTGTTATGTTTGCTTATAAGTTTGTATGGTCTATATTCTGAAAAACATGATACATACAACAAAACATGCATCATGTAGAAAAATAAATAAATAAATACAAATACTGAGCAAAACTGCAACAAAGTCTCAGGAGCAGCCACCATGTATCTGCCAGCCTAACTTATCTTGTTTCATTTAGGACCTTAATTGCACTTCGGACAAAATATTTTTTGTAAATATTCTTAATAGCTGTTGGTAGTATATGGTCTATATTGTTTCAGTTGATTATTAGAGGGAAAGCTGTTTCAGAGAGCTTATTAAACAGGTTACTATCTGTGCTACCTTCAAATTTGAATGTCAGGAAAACAAATCTTTCATTTAATCCATGTGTATCATAACAACTCCTATATATTATTATTTTATGCGCTGGAAATTAAAGGCTTCTCTCCACATGTATCACAATTTATACCGCAGGCACAATATTCTGCAATATGACTCCAATATCAATATCAAATTGTTTGCATGGCTGTGTACGTGTGACTGTGTGTTTATGTTTAGTTTTCCCCCTCGAGGCAGTATGTGCAGAATGCATACATGTATAGTTAAGCGGTTATTATTGATTAAAAGTCAAAGTTTAATTGAACATCTTTGTACAGCCGTGTTATAAAAGCCAAGTGCCAGGAGCCAACAACGCCTCTCATTGCTGTAAAGTCACTTTGAAGCTCCGGTTTATGGCTTTTCTGAAATGGTGTTAGTGAGAAATGTCTGATAAATCTTTTATCTCAGGTCACAGCAGCGGTGTAGTCGAAGTAATACACACCTATACACTGTGTCCTCTGTCATTCTTTTACACATACTGACTTCTGATGAGCAGTTTGGGTGTATGGCCACTCATTTTCTGCATTATACTAGGGCTGGGCAATAATTCAATATTGTCATTTATCATCTTTCAGTGGAATCATATTGTGATGATATGGTGATTTTGTGATATCGTGACACACAATTCTGCTGTCTAAATGAATGATAACAAGCAAATTTGATTGAAAAACTCTTGTTTGACATCACACCTAACCTTACCATTCGCTTCAGTGGGATTAACATTCATTTGATTATTTAACATGTGATCAATGGCAGAATGCAAAGCTGTAGAAAAAAAGCAACACTTGACAAATTGAATGTAACCAATCACCAGGAAACTGAATTATCATTATATATGCACGTATGCTATGTGTGTGTCCTGCATGCTTTTATTCAGATCAGTGATGTGTGTGTGTGTGTGTGTGTGCTGTGCTCTCCTTGCAGGTGGATGGAGGCCTGTCTGGACGAGGAGCTGCCCCCCACCACAGAGCTGGAGGAGGGGCTGAGGAACGGCGTCTATCTGGCCAAACTGGGCAACTTCTTCGCCCCGCGCACCGTCTCCCTCAAGAAGATCTACGACCGCGAGCAGACGCGCTACAAGGTGACGACAGGAGTGTGCATCACATCTGTTCATGATCACTCACTCACCTGAATTCAGACGCTCCACAGAAAAATAACACATTTTTTCACCATAATTTGATCCTCAGTTGGCACCGATAACACCAGTTTTAGAGGTTTGATTTGGTGTTAGATTTCCACCGGGGCCATCCATCCTAAAAATTGTATTAGTAAGGTGCTTTGAAGAAAAATATGCACCAATTGCTATACATATTAACACATTGAAAGAAAAAAAAAATGAAAATGAAAATCCTACTCCTTATCTACTCACCCCCCTGTCAGTTGAAACTCCATTGAAGACAGTATGATCACCAAACACACAGCAAGCTAGCCACCATAGTTTCTTCTCAGCCTTCTCCCAAGCTGTTGAAGTTAACGGGGCCATCTTTTTACAGCTCCAAAAAAAGCATAAAATGTCCATCAAATTTCTCCAAGCAAACTCATGCAGCATAATCCGAGTGTTTGTGGCCAAACGATTGCACTGTGGGTCCAAAACTCCAATATTTACCTCTTTATGGCCCATATTTATTTCAGCGCTCTGGTGGAAAACACTGGAAGGTGACTGTTGGTGCGTTCAAGAACAAAGCTTTGTCAGTGATGAAAATATAGGCCATAAAGAGGTAAATATTGGAGTTTTTGGCCCACAGTGCAATCGTTTGGCTATAAAACACTTGGATTATGCTGCATGAGCTGATTGGAGAAATTTGATGGAGATGTTGTGCTTTTTTTTTTAAGCTGTAAGAAGATGGCCTCATTAACTTCAGTAGTTTGGGGAAGACTCAGATGGTATTATGGGGGTTAACTCCCTGTGTGTTTGATGGTTGTACTAACTTCAGTGGAGTTTTGACTGGCATGGGGGGTGAGGAGTTGATGACTGAGTTTCCATTTTAGGGTGAACTATTCCTTTAAGTCCATTTTGCCACAGAGAGCATGTTTCTTCCGGCTTTGTCTTGGATCCTGGCAGAAACAGTCGACTGAACGGAGCCTCGGTTTACTCTGCCTCTTGTCTGTGTGAGTCAGGCTGGATTAACTGTGTGAGGTGGCAATGAATGACACTCTGTGTGCTGAAGTTGGGCTTCTCTCCTACAGGCAACGGGTCTCCATTTCAGACACACAGACAATGTTATCCAGTGGCTGAACGCCATGACAGAGAAGGGACTGCCAAAGGTGAGCGGGGCGACCAATCCTTCTGTCTCTCTCTCTCTCTGTCTCACACAGACACATACACCAGTGCAATCTCTTACATGCAGGTTTACCTACAGTTTCAGTTAGGGTTAGACCACTATATATCAGCTTGCTAATAGTCAGTATCATCCACCTCTGATATGATGGAAGTTCCCCCCTGACCTCAACTACATAAGTCAGTCTGGAAAACCTGCGATGAACTTTTTATTTTCATTCGTTTAGAAATTCTTGAGAAATCTTATTTTTCTTTATTCATTTTGTTCAATAATGTTTTTTTGGTAAATGAATTCTTCAGACTTTCCTTGCCATTTGATACGAGCGGTGGGTCTCCCCCCCGCCTTAAAGAGCTGCTGACCCTAAAAGAATTTAATGAGTCTGGGTTTAAATGGAAAGTTTTAGTGTCCCATGATGGTCTAAATGCTGTTTCAGAGACTCCTCTACCCTGAGAAGAATAAAATTCTGGGAGGAAACCCTGAGTACTTGTCATTTTTTGGCATGAAAATGAAAAAAAAAAAAAAAAAAGATATTGAGCCATTAGCACAAAATGTCAGCTATCGGCAGCTTCAATGCAAAACTATCAGTATCTGCCTTCAAGAGCCTATATCGTCTGAACCAACAGTGACAATGCCGGGACATGTGAATTCCCATTTTACATTGTGTAATCCCCCAATCCCGGACCACTCCCGCACTGCATGCTGGGACACGCCGCCATGCTGCCATGGGTGGGAACGAGCCGAGCGCTGCCCTGACTGAGTCACTGTCCCTCACTCTGTTTCAGATCTTCTACCCAGAAACCACAGACATCTATGACAGAAAGAACATGCCGCGCTGCATCTACTGCATACACGCTCTCAGGTATACTCTCTCTCTCTCTCTCTCTCTCTCTCTCTCTCTCTCTCTCTGTGTCTCTCTCTCTCTCTCTGCAGTGAAAACAAACACACCGACTTACTTCACGGCCTGAAAAAGCATTAAACGAAGAGCTTAGAGGTCGCAAAACCGATATTTTGTTTTAAGTGTTTCTTTTGCTGAAGGAGTTACATGCATTCTCCATTTATCAGATTCTGACTGTTCACATCACTCAGGCATGTGCACTTGACAAACAATATATTCCCTTGCATCTGTGGCCTGAGCGTGTTTCGGGTGTGTGACATTTTTATGAGGTGAACAGTGCGGTTTTTCAGCAGAGAGGCATTCAGCACTATAAGGTGAAAAAACGCCCCCCCCCTCCCTGTCTCCCCCCCACCTCTACCTCCACCTGGAGATGGAGCAGTTTGTTTTAATAGAGCATTCCAGTAAATGTAAAATGGATGCAGAGTCCAGAGGCTTTGGAGTCAGGAAGTCAACCAGCAGAGCAGAGTGAGGGCATGGTGGTGCGTGCGTGTGTGTGTGTGTGTGTGTGTGTGTGTCCATGCTCCTGGCTAGATGACTGGCTGTTTGTTGGATTTTAAAAGCCCCCCCCCCTCTTCTTAGCCAGGTGGCACCCAGATGCCAGAATACTGCCACGAAAGTATATTTATTAGCTGTTGTTAATTGAAAGGCGTAGAAAACAATTTGCTGCTGCTGCCTGTGCCGTTCTTGTTGCGATGCCAGACAGCATTACTAAGTTTAATTTCTAAGAATTGGAAACAACAAAACCCAAAGCAGTGTGTTGCCACACTTGACTTGGACGGCTTTGCAGCAGCTTCATCACAGGGTTTCGATGTCAGTCGGGTGTCGGTCTTTGTATTTTTTTTTGCATAATTTGCCCCTGGAACCAGTGTGTCAACCAGTTCAGGTGGACTGAGATTCAGGGGGACTGTCTCATGCTGTTGCCATGTTTTCAACCATTTGACTATGTTGAATATTGCTGCAGTCCGCTGTAATCCTCCTTCTTCTTCTTTTAAAGTCACAATGAAATTAAAATTGACTTTTTCACCTCATTGGGTAATTCTCCATATCAAAACTGCCTAAACCTATTTCAAAACTTTTATTTTCTTATATTTTTATGCCAAAATCCCATTACTTTTACTTTCTGTAAAACAGTGTATTTTTAGTGGTTACTTCATATCGTACCAGTAGCCGACCTATAAATTCCAACCAGTAAAACTAGAACAGATTTTTGAACAACCCGCCCCATGCGTCCCTGCCATTAAATAAAACCTGCAACTTCACAACTTTCCAGGAAAGTTTGACAGGAAAGGGAAACAGGGTTTTCACTGCCATACCATGTTGACAGTCTAAGACGTATGGCTGCAGGTCCAACCAGCCCACTTCTCAACAGTCCCTCCCTGCGCTCTGTCCCGCCCCAAACGCCCTGAAATGCCCTTCCCATGTGACTTTGTTTCAATCCGCATTATATACCCGATACACCGAAAAATGACACACTGCATCGCTTGTAAAATTCGATATTGAATTCGATCTTTTACAACAGTGTTGAAGTCATATTGAAACGTCGGTTATCATGAGAACACGAGGTCCAGCCTTCAGCACAGAAGCCTCTAACTGGCTCTGAGGTGTTTGGCTCCTTGTTCTTGCGTGACGTCCTTCTCCCTCTGCTCCCGCTCCTCGTTCCCCGTCTGCTCTGCCATTTTCCCTCCCTTCATTTTTTTTTTCTCTTTCCTCCTCTACAGCCTGTACCTGTTTAAGCTGGGCCTGGCCCCGCAGATCCAGGACCTGTATGGAAAAGTGGATTTCACTGGTAAGAGCCTGAACGATCTCAGACCATGAGTCAGCCTGGTTTTCCCCCCGTTCTGTCTTTGTCGCCCAATTTTGTCATGTTAAGTCCAAAGTGTTGCAAATGTCGTCACATCTGCACAGTTAATATTAAGCGAAGGGTGAAATGAAAGACTTCTATTTTTCTGCTCCCTGAAAGCAGAAGCGTAGCGCTGAGAGAAAAGAACAGGGAGGGGCTCTCAGCAGGCAGGAGCTGCTGGCAATGTGAAAGTCATTAGTAATTGTCAGAGCTTTTCCTGTCGTTTGAGTTCCTGCTCCGGCTCTGGGAAAAGGAGCAGAGTCGAGGATCTGATTATCACACACAGGCCAGGAACAGTCTGTCTCTGCTTCCCGCTCTCTAGGCCCCAGTCTCGCACTTCCCTGACCCCGCCCCCTTCTCTCTCACTCCCCCCCCTTTTTTCACCACTCTCCATGGATCTGTTCCTTCTGCTCTATCTTCTCTCTCTCTCTCTCTCTCAGAGGAGGAGATCAACAACATGAAGAGTGAGCTGGAGAAGTACGGGATCCAGATGCCCGCCTTCAGCAAGATTGGCGGGATCCTGGCCAATGAGCTCTCAGTGGACGAAGCAGCATGTGAGGAGGGCTCGGATATCACGGGGAGTGGGTGGGGCTAAGGGCCAAGTCGGCATCCCATAGCTGGATTTTGTATAGTTTGGTCGACTCTCTTGCTGTCCCTCTATCATAAATAATAAGATAAGATAAGATAAGATAAGATAAGATAAGATTGCACTTTATTGATCCCTTGGGGGAAATTCGGGTGCCACAGCAGCAATTGGCGGAACAATGCCAAGGAAGTACAGGAAAGTTAATAAAAATAATGAGCAAATATACAGAAAAAGTATAAAATAAGTAAATATAAAACTATAAAATGATGAAACAGTTATAAATCTCTTTACGTGTCCATTTGAAAAGAGATCTTTCTTTTTGACAAGTATTTTATTATCCAACATACAGCTCTGGAAAAAATTAAGAGACCACTACAAAATTATCAGTTTCTCTGGTTTTACTATTTATAGGTATGTGTTTGAGTAAAATGAGTAGTTAAAACATTAGTATTGTGTTGTTTAAAAATGAATATGAACTTGTTTTCTTTGCATTATTCGAGGTCTGAAAACACTGCATCTTTTTTGTTATTTTGACCAGTTGTCATTTTCTGCAAATAAATGCTCTAAATTACAATATTTTTATTTGGAAATTGGGAGAAATGTTGTCAGTAGTTTATAGAATAAAACAAAAATGTTCATTTTACTCAAACACATACCTATAAAGAGTAAAACCAGAGAAACTGATAATTATACAGTGGTCTCTTACTTTTTTCCAGAGCTGTATTTGTATCCAATAAAAGCCCCCAGTTCATGTGACTCCAGCTCCTCACCAGTCTCCTCTCCCCCCCCCCCCCCCCCTCAGTGCATGCTGCTGTGATAGCCATCAACGAGGCCATAGACCAGGGCGTACCCGACGGCACGCTGGCCGCCATGCAGAACCCCAACGCCATGCTGGTCAACCTGGAATCCAGCTCCGCCCAGCACTACCAGGACATGCTCTACCAGGCCAAGGGAGAGAAGGTGGCCAGCTCGCGCAAACGGGTACGAAGTCTTTGCACCTCGGCACCAAAGGACCGTGGCGTGTGGTGAAAACTGTGGCGGGTCTCACAGGCTGGTCCTACAGGGAACAGGAGTGAACGGGGACTGAGGGGAAAAATTGGACTTGAAAGTTCAGAAAATGAAGATGAAGTTAAAGGGGGGGAAAAATTTTTCTGATATTTAGGGGGTACCATTTCACCCTGTTCATGTTTTATTGGTTGAGTTATAGAAACATACACACGTAAATGAGACTATTATCCCCCTGTGGGCCACCGTAGATTGATGGGAGCCTATGAGCAGTGCAAGAAAAATAGAAAAAAAAAAAGAGTACACAGCCTGCAGCAGTAGAAAAGTTTTGGTGCCACACACTTTGCAGTAGACGAAAAAAATGCCAACACCACACAAACCACTGGGTCAACAAAAAATAAACAACTGAAATGGTAAAAAAAAAAAAGAGATGGACCGGTTGGGGACAGAGAGGAGAAAATGAAACTTCTTCTTCTTCTGTGAGACAGTGCTGACAGTTTCCAGCAGTGAGAAAGAAGTGTGGGTGGGAAGTGCATATTATGATTTAAAATAAAACAAATCATAGCGGTACAAATTGAGTGTTCATTTTCCAAAATGCAATGCAAACATATTATTTAATAGTTCAATAAATTCCCCCCAAAAAGAACCAAAATGCACCTAAAAATCTGATAGAGGGAGGAAAAACATACCCTCTGAAAATGAAGTCGATATCTTCCCCTGGTGTCCTGTAATGAGGATATGATGATGATGAGTAGGAGTGATGTGTAATGTTGTTGTGTCTGTTTGTTTGTTGTTGTTCTGTTTGCTGTTGTCGGTGTCGTGCGGAGCAGCTGGTGGAGAACGCCGATGCAGAGAGAGACGTGTACGAGGAGCTGCTCACCCAGGCTGAGATCCAGGGCAACGTCAACAAGGTCAACTGTAAGTCACACACACACACACATATCGATTCACCGGTTTGTTCATTTGAGGACTGTCGACCTTAGTGATCTTAGTGATATCTATCAGATGAGAGTTACTAAGAAAGCTCAGGATATTCTTCAGGATCCCCTGCTCCATCTCTTCTCTGAGTTTTCCCTTCTTCCCTCTGGCTGTAGGTTCAGGCTCCCTAAAGGTAGCAGTAACAGATTTTGACGCCCTGAAGCAAACCGCAGATTAAATATGTAACTGCAGTTAAATGTGTGGAAGCAGGGCCTGGTCCTCACTTATGTATACTGGGCGTGGGATGTAGGCCTACAGCTTTTTTTGTGGATAGAAATTGATATTGTGTGATACTGTCTGTGTTTTTGCTGCAAATCAAATTGCCCCATTGGGGATAATAAAGATTTCTCTACTCTACCTTGACAGTGAGCACGGCCCTGAGTGCGGCGGAGCAGGCCCTGCTGAGCGGAGACGAGGACAAGCTGTTTCAGGCTCTGAAGGCGATGGGCATCCAGAACCTGCAGGCCCAGAACAAAGGCTGGTACCTCAAACAGATACTGGCCGACCGAGAGGCAAAAGAACAGGTAGGACCCTCTCATACAGAGTGATGGCATTTCACAGGTTCTCAGGTCTTGAGGACATACAAGCCCTGTTCATTTAGACTTTGACTTAGAGAAACTTTAATGTCCTCATTGAGACAATTGAGACAACAAGTTTCAGCACTTATTTCAACATTCAGCACACAATCATATCTCATTGGAAAATTGGAATCACATAATAATAATAGAATGCATACTGTGCAGTAATACTACAGTTTCAGTGCTTTGTTGTCAGCAACCCTCATGTGACATGCACATAAGAAGACAAAGTACCTACAATATAACATGTGCATGTCCGGATAAAGAGCCTAGTATGAAGTTCACACCCCATAATGTAGCATCATATTTCACTGCAATATAGTTAATAAAATCATGAGTTAAATCAAAGTACTTTCTAATGGGAGAAGATTTTCTTGCATGCAAGCAGGTGCAAACTCATTGAAACGCGACTCTCTGACTCTTCTGTTCTCTGACTCCTCGTTATTGTCTCACTCTTGTTTTCTTCCTTGTAAGACCAATCCAGGAGAAGCGCTGACTAAGGACGAGCTGCAGAGTGGCGTGGACGTGGCCAATGAGATCGCAGAAGGCTACGCAAAGAGTAAGCACACAAAACATCAAGTCTCACAACAGAAGTCTCACAGTTGTCTCAAGATCATCAGCATCCTTCCCCTCGCTGTATCTGTATTTCTTATACTCCAACAACTACTGTCTGTTTCCTGTGTGTGTGTGTGTGTGTGTGTGTGTGTGCAGTGCTGCAGGCAGTGGATCGCATCAACGCCGCCATCCGTGCGGGCGTGCCAGAGAAGACGGTGGAGGAGCTGATGAACCCGGACGCCCAGCTGCCCGAGGTCTACCCCAGCGCCGCGGACCTCTACCAGAGAGAGCTAGCCAGCCTGCAGCAGCAAAGTGCTGAGGTAGAGACACACACACACACACACACACACACACACACACACACACACACACACACACACACACACACACACACACACACACACAGATAAATACCTACCTACCCACGTGTCCACCAACTCGTGTGTATTGCATTTGGCTTCTGAGGAAAACTTAGAGGAACTGTTGACCCCAAAATGAAGATTCTGTCATTATCTACGATTATGATTTTGTCCAGAATTCCAGGACTATCTTTATTGTAGGTAGAGAGATAACAGAGAAACTATTATCAAAATAGTCATTCTTCTTCTAAAAATGCATCAATTTGCTGGGGACCCCTTGGAACCCCCTCAAGGACCCCTGGTGGTCCCCGGACCCCACGTTGAGAACCACTGATCTAGAGTTATTCTAGGTAGAGGCAAATGGATCGGATGTGTTTGTTGGGGTTGAGTAGATTGAGATTGAGTACATTTCATTTTGGGTTGAACTGTTCTTTTTAAGACACAATGAAATGAAAATTGACTCCATCGCCTTGTTAGCTGATTCTCAGTATCATAACAGACACAATGAAGGGCAACTTTACTTCCTGGAAAATGGCACATTTCTTTGTGGTTGTTAACGGACCATGTTACCATAAGGCGTACATAAAAATTCCAACCAATAACACCATCACAGACTTTTGAACAACCCTTGCTTCTAGTGTTCTAGCTTCTAGTTTATTTAGCAGCTGGACGTATGAGGTAAATTTTGTGGCCGGTGTCCCGCAGGGCTCTCTGTCCCACCCGGAGCTGCTGGTTGCCGTGGAGATGCTGTCGTCGGTGGTGCTGATGAACGCGGCGCTGGATGTTGGAGACCGGGCCGCCCTCTGGAAGCAGCTGTCCAGCTCCGTCACCGGACTCAGCAATGTGGAGGACGAATATGCACAGAGGTACGCACACACACACACACACACACACACACACCGGGTGTCAGTGACGCATGATGTGAGGACTGTATGAGCTTTTGGTCAAGACCTCTGAGTGGATTGAGGCAGGCGGTTCATGTATTGTGTGTGTGTGTGTGTGTGTGTGTGTGTGTGTGTGCGTGTGTGTGTTCCTCAGGTACATGGAGGAGCTGATGCGTCTGAAGGCAGCAGCCAGAGAGGACGGCTGTGACTATCTGACCTGGAACGACATCCAGGCCTGCATCGACCAGGTCAACCTGACTGTGCAGGAGGAGCACGAACGTGAGAGGACACACACACACACACACACACACACACACACACACATACCCCTGAATACTTAACCCTAACATTAACCTATTTCAAACCCCTACCTCTGAAATAACAAAATATCTTCACTTTGGAAGAGGATTTGATTGATTGATTGATTGATTGATTGATTGATTGATTGATTGGGTATAAAAAGGTACAAACGATACAACCCAGAGGATAACATGTAGAAGCATATTTAAACACTTAGTGGTTCTCAATGCTATACAAAATCAGAACAAAACAATACACAAAACACGCACTACTTGACAGTGAAAATACAATAGAAATTTGACATTAGTACAACAAATTGTATTGCCATTTGGAGCCACATGGATGGAAGTACAACAATATACCAATATATAATATAACAATATATTACATTTCATCTTCAGTGATTAGAGAATGTTACATCTTGATGCATATTACAGCCTAATATTGACTGATGTGAATTTGAAAACAAGGACAGATTCATTCACCCTCCTGCTCATCCCCAATATTACAAAGAGTGATCATTTACTCATGTAGTTTTTCGTCTATGTGTGTGTGTGTGTGCCTGCTCGTGTGTGTACAGGTATCGCTGCCATCGGTCAGATCAACGAGGCCCTGGATGAGGGCGACCCCCTGAAGACGCTGTCCGCCCTGCAGAACCTCTCCGCCAAGCTCACTGACGTCGACCCCTCCATCGCCCAGCACTACTACGACAAGCTGCTGGAGGCCCGCAGAGAGAAGGCTCATGTAAGACACACACACACACACACACACTCTTAAATGCCCAGCTAGTGCCATGCCATAGTCACTTTCTGACAGCTGTCCTGAATCAACATCCTATTGTCTCCTATTCGGCCTTACTTTATGCTTCCATGGAAAAACACTATCATGACCAAGATAAGAAAAAAAGATAGGACCAAGCCATCCAGGTACTTTTGGGTTACAACAAACGATGCTACCAGTCTCTCTTAATGACCACTTAAAAAGCTTACTTATAAATATATTAATTCTGTTAATTCCACAGGCTGTTGATAGTGCAGAGAGCCAAATGGCCGATAAGAGTACAAAATAGATGTTTAGGTTTTGTTTTCAGGTTTGGAAGGGAATCTACATGTGTGATCCTGCTGCTGTGTTATTTCCTGGTCACTCCCTGTTTCATTTGCGTTTCCGTGTGTGTCTATTATTGAGGCGAGCATTATGCAAACGCATGTCGCTTTATGCAAACAGACTGGGCTACAGTTACATCCTGGCTCTGACGGGCCAAGTTGAGCGGATGGATGGATGCAGAAGCAGTAACGGGAGTAGAAACTCTGCTGTTCTAAATGTGTGTAAATGACAAAGACTCCTATATTGTCGCTGTCGGGTGAAAACCTTGTAACACCAATTTTGGTGATTTTCATGCTTCAACTTACATTGAATGATTCCATTCAAGGGTTGAGAAAGTTCTTCCCTTGGGCTCATGAAAACATTTGAAAAGGTCCAGTGGGGAATAATGTCTAAATATATAGGCCTCTCTCTATACACTCTCCACTTTATTAGGAACACCTTACTACTACTGGGTAGGTATCAGCTTTCAGCTCAGTGTCAACCGGCTACCAAAGGTGACATCGGCCTCCAGGTTGGACGTGTTGCATTCTGAGATGCTTTTCTGCTCTCCACAGTAGTAAAGAGGATATCTGAGTTACTGAAGCCTCTGACCTCTCTCATCAACAAGGCGTTTCTGTCCGCAGAACCGCCGCTCACTGGATGGTTTTTTTCGCACCGTTCTGTGTGAACTCTAGAGACTGTTTGTGCGTGAAAATCCCAGGAGATTAGCAGCAGTTTCAGAAATACTCAAATCAGCCCGTCTGGCACCAACAGCCATGCCACGGTCAAAGTCACTGAGATCACATTTTTTCCCCATTTTGATGCTTGATGTGAACGTTACCTAAAGCTGCTGACCTGTATCTGCACTGCTGCCACATGATTGTCTGATTGGATAATTGCATGAATAAGCAGGTGAACAGGTGTTCCTATTAAAGTGCTCGGTGAGTGTATATAGGCTACAAAAAGAGAGATACCCGAAACAAGATTGTTATAGTGTGAATGTAGGCCAATTCAGTAATGTAATAAGTAAAAGTGAATAAGGTCAATTTGATTCTAAATGTAGGTTACTGTGACACAGTAAACTGTCTTGTCTTTAGCTCTAGTCTCTACACCAAAACACTCTGAGCTGCAGCTTGAGAAGAATCAGCTCAGTTAACCTGAACAAACTGTTAGCTAGCAAAGCAACCAGTATGACTGCAAAGCAATGTTAATGTTAACATGCATCTTCTAGCCTCTACTAACGCTAGCTGCTACTAGATACTTTAGCTAGTAAATCAGATGTGTTAAGTTGGCATTAAGCCGGACATCTAAACACAAAATCAGTCATATCAGCAGTGAAATAATCAGTTCCCAGTCAAAAACAGCACAGAAATGAACTGTTTATTGAATTCTGTTGAGAAAAGCACACCTGAAAGCCCTCAATTATTTTTTTTACTTTTTGTTTAACAACAAACAGCAAGGGCTTCAAGCAATGTAATAGCTAAATGCTGGTTAGATATCTGGGTATATTATTATTATATTATATTATTATTATTATTATGAGTAATGAATGTGCGGTCATAGTGAATGGGCTCCCAGGCCCTCAGGGTTGCAGAAGGCTCCATGTGACTCGGCCTCTCATCCCCACATGACTCTCCAGACCTCTGATGTCATGGTGCGATCATCCCTCCGGCCCCCGCTCACTTCCTCCCTGTGCTTCTGTATGGGCCACGTCTGGCTTCATGCTCCTGCTCTCTCTCTCCCTCCAGCTTTATGACTTATCCTTTCTTTATGTTTTCACAAACCCCGCTCATCTTCGATTCCAACAATAAATTTGAAAAAAAAGCCAGTCTACTGTTGACAGAGACATGTGTCTTTGTAGAAAGAGGATCAGCACCCTGCTCTCTCTGACTCATTTGCCTGTGTTATCGTGACTTGGTGATGATGTGGTTGTTGTACGTGCGTGTCCATGTAGGGTTTTTGCATATGATGTCACAGGCAGAACACCATATTCGGGCTGTTTTCCTGTCGCAGGAGAAACAAAGGCCGACTGAGTCGCAGGTGAGGTCAGAGGCTCGGAGCTGGTTATGGTTTTACCACATGCTCAGAGCTGCAGAGGAGCTGCACCCCTGGCTGATGCTGGTGGAAATCACTAATCACTAGTCAACAGAAACTCAGAGCCTCGGGGTTGAGTGTTCCCTCCCGGCTAAGATTTATAAAGGACAGGGCCCGTAAATAGAAAAACTCCCACAGCGAGCGTATTTCTGGTTCTCGGTCTTGTTTTGTCCTGTGTAAATACAGATAAAGAAAGTCGCTTATCAAGGGTAGATTTCAAAATACTTGGCCACTGCCCACACTGTTTCAAATGTCAACAGCCATCGGTTACATGCGAAGCCTCGGATTCATCATGTGGGAACTGGATGTTGCCGTTTGTTGACGAGCTCCATTTCCCTGTCGCACATTCAGAACAGGAGCAACAAAAAAAAAAAAAAAGAAGCTATTTCCCTGGTGGTTTCACAGGCATAGGAAATAACAAGCGGGGCCACAGTCATTTGCTTCCTTAAAAGGGCAGAAAGCTGACCGTGATATTAGTTGGACTACTCCTAAAGCGTTTTGTCAGACCCTAGAGCGGTGGTGTTGCCACACACACACACACACACACACACACACACACACACACACACACACCGTCCTCTGTGTGCTGATTGGAGGTGTGGCTGTGAGATGGGTCCGCTATAGACACAGGAAGTGGTCAGAGCAGCGTGAGCTTCCTGCTGGACTTCGAAGCGCTGCCGTCCCGTCCGTCATGTCATGTGTTCCCCAGGCAGCGGAGAGGAGGCGGGATCGACCGAGGAGAGAGAACCCGCATGTAGATTCACGAGCTGAAAGAGGGCTGCTTCAGGGTTTTCAGCTGTTTCAGGTGATCTGAGGTCAGGGGGGGAAAGAAGCTTTTTTTTCGGCAGTTGAATTTGTGACTTTGATCTCTTGGTGTCGCCTCATTAAGTCGGTGCTATTAGAGCAGTTAGTCAGAGAGACAGTCAGGCAGGCAGTGGGCTGAGGGCCGAGCCTAGATAAACAGCAGGAAGTCCTGCTAGACTGCACTGACTAACAAGCTGAATATAGCCGGGGAACTATCACTTACCTCACTGCTGCAACAATCACAACTGTGTACGAGGGTGTACACATTTCAGTCCCATAATGTGCTTTGTTCCCGCGTGTGTGTGTGTGTGTGTGTATGCAAGCCGCCTTGTGACTTCCCCACATTTGGCTGTGTCTAAAGAATTAAACCCAGGCTTCAGCTCACTCTTTGTACGGGAGCAAAAAACAAGTATTGGACAAAATGGATGAAAAAGGATGAATTATCAAACCCCCTTCCCCTGCTTTCACTTCCTCTGTTTCCATGATGTGTTTGTTAACGTGCGCTGAGCTAAAAGCAAGCGACGCCCCAAACCCTCCTCCAGTCCCCCTGCCCACTCTGGCACCACACCCTGTCTAGCGCCTCCCGCCAGCTGCAGTGACTCATCGGCTGCAAATATCAATTATAGCGCCGACTGCAAACACACAAACACTAATCTGCACTTAATCCTGCTGCTGCTTTGTTTACTATAAAGACAGAGCTCATTCTACTCCGCGGCAGATCGCAGCTGCCCACACCTCTTGCACAAGAAACCTTAAGATCAGGTATCAGCCCCCAGTAGCACACGCCCCCTACACACACACACACATACTCACACACACACATACACACACACCCCTCCTTCATCTGCCCTAGAGCAGAACTAGGAGGGGCGGGACACGGAGAGGGGGAGGCCCAAAGCAAATTAGTTGCCTGTTTTGCTGTGCTCCGGAAAGCAGCACCAGCAGGTAGCAAGCAGCACACACACACACTCTCTCTCACACACACACACACACACAACAAAGCAGAGAGAGAGTGCCATCTGGATGCAGTTATGTATTACTACAGTATATAATAATGGAGTGTTTTGAGCTATTGGTGTGTAAACATATTGATTTGTTTTGTATTGGTTTCTGAGCAATTGGAGTCATTGACAAAAACACTGTTAAAAAAAACAGCGATTGGTGATGTTCCTTGCATTTCTGGGCATTTTTGTTGTTTGGTGTATTTTTCTTCTTCCCATGGATAACTGTCCAAACATAGACAATGTGACATGGAGTTTGATAGCAGAAAATGTTTCAGCGATCTAAAACATCAGCGGTAAACGTCAGGTTTTGGTGTCAGTCCCTCAGAATCAAAGAGCGAGGGCTTCTTTCTAGAGCCGCCATTTTGCACCAAGAGACGTTCAACAATCATACAGGGAGAAATCCATCGTAGAAGAGGAGAGAGACCAATTTCTCCACCCACAGGAGCAGGAGAGAGACCAGAATGCAACGCAGCAATAAGACATGTTGTAGTTTGAGTAAGGGGCGTGGCCGCGATCATAGACATTTATAGCCTACAGCTGATTGATCACACTTTAAAGCTGTGCCCAAGTTTGACTGAATGCAGCAAGTTCACGCCCCTCTTCTCTGGGGATTGTTTAAAGTAATGCTGGGAAATGTAGGAAATCACTAACTGAAGTAGAAGTATATGAGGCAGGCTGAGGGAAAGTGAACACAAAGTTTCTGCGGTTACTGTGCAGTAGCAAACTGTGGTTTATACCAGAATTATCAAGGGAGAGCCTCTGAAACCCCCCAGCTGTTGATTAAATGGAAAGAAAAAGAGTCAACATGAGAAAGCCACCATACACAAGGAGGCTGAGATTGTTGGCTCTTTAATTCATTATACTTACAAGTGCAAAAAGGCTGTAAACACAACGGATTCAAGAACCAAGCCTCTCAGCCCACTGTGCTGTGGTTTCCTCATGCTCAGTATGGATATCTTCTGCTCTTGTTTAAATGTTGTTTGCCCTTACACAGTTGCTGGAAAGAAAGTTGTATTCCATAAGGAATCTTTTTCTATATATAGTTCTTAGCTTTGTTATGTCCTTCGCTACAAATTAGTCATCTTTTACCGATAATACAGTAATAATCTGGATATTCTCAATATTTATCACTGAATACCAGGGGAATTTTAACTTTGGCATGAAATCCTTTGTTTGAAGAGAAATATGTATATTGGCAGAGTCACATACTTTCCATTGCAGCTGCAGTCATGAACCAATTAAAGGAGAGATGGTACCCTGCAATCGTATTGTGTGTGTGTGTGTGTGTGTGTGTGTGTGTGTGTGCATGTGCGTGCTCTGAACTGTTCTGTTCTTCAACATATTTTCCCGTGTCCCTGCAGGAGACCCAGGATCCCTCTGCTGTGCTGTGGCTGGATGAAATCCAGGATGCCATACTGGGAGCTAACAAGGACACTCAGGAGGCTTTACAGTGTAAGAAAACACACTTACGTCCATGCTACATGTCACTGGACCTATCTTACATGCATTTATGGGATGGCAGAGCATTTGCCCCGCCTCTCTCCCCATGGTCCTGACGTTAGGAGAGTGTGTATTGCAGTGAAGGCTGATGTCTGTGTTTGTGTCCCTCCAGTCTCCCAGGCCATCCAGTCTATCAACGAGGCTGTAGACAGCGGCGATGCAGCTCAGACTCTGGCCGCTCTGCGTACCCCCGGGGCGGGGCTGTATGGGGTCACCTCCGAGTGCGCCCCGACATACCAGGACGGCCTGGTCAAGATCAAAGATGAGAAAAAGAAAGAAGGTGAGAGAGGGTTTGGGTAGATAGATGGATGAACAAGGGGGAAGGACAAATGGATTTATCACGCAATTAAATCAGAATGGCGGTGTCCGTCCGGTAATGGTATCTCAAGTTATAACTCAGATTTTGATTAAACTTGGAGGGATGATGTGTCTTCACAGTGCGTTCTAGCATTAAGAAATGACACGGATTGGCCTGATGGGGGCACAGTAAGGTACCTGGTCCATTTTTGACAAAACTCGGAGAGATGATGCATTTTGACACTGTGTTCTGGCATTTAAGAACATATACTAATTATCCTATTGGGGTACAATGATTAAAGGTCAAAATGTCTCCTACACTGTAAGCCGATTGGCACAAAACTTGCTACACACATCCAGCTATCCTTACAAATTTGCACTGATTGGTCCAGTGGTGCTATAATTAAAGGTCAAAATTTTAAACTCAAACATGATATATCAGACACCTCTGGTGTGATTCTGACTAAACTTGGAGGGATGATGCATTTTGGTGTTCTGACGTTTAAAAACATTACAGTGATTGGCCTGATGGGGGCGCTATAATTAAAGGACAACATTTAAAACTGAAAGGCCACAACTGCTACACCACGGTTCCGATTTTGATGAAACTTTGAGGGATGACGCATCTTGTTACTGACTGGCCTGCATAATTTGTGGGGGACGACATGTTTATTTGTTTTCCATGATGCTCTCTCCCCAGGTGATAATGGCAGTGAGTGGGTGAAGCACTGGGTGAAGGGAGGACACAACTACTACTATAATATGAAGACAGGAGAGGGCACCTGGGTGGAGCCAGAGGGCTTCCTCCAGAACAACACCCAGCTCAACAAGGAAGACATCCAGGTAGGCTGCTGCACTAGTCCAACAATGCATGCTCGTTGTTTCGTAGCACCGTGTTAAACTGCTTGTTTCATTCTCCCCATCAGTCTGTGGTTTCTGGGGTAACCACAGCCTACAATCGAGAGCAGCTGTGGCTGGCCAATGAGAGTCTAATTGCCAAGCTGCAAGCTCGTTGCCGTGGCTACCTGGTGAGGAATGGCCTAAAGGAGCGGGTAAACTTCTTGAAATCCCAAGAGCCAGCCGTTACAAGCATACAGGTGAGTTAGACCCCATCCATCACCTTGACTGAAATGATCTTATGGGATAGGAGACAGTGAGAGAAAATACAGGATTAAACCTTGTGTGTGTGCTTCATAACTTCAGAGTCTGATGGCTACACTCTGCTGTCTGCTATTAAGACTCATTACTTTTTCTTGATCTCTCTCTCAGGCCCACTGGAAGGGCTACAAGCAGAGGAAGCATTTCAAAGACCGTAAGCAGTATCTGAAAGACCACAGTGAAGATGCTGTCAAGGTAAAAGGCTCATGTGATTTCCTTAATCTGAATATTATATGTAGTATTTTTACAATTGAGACTCAAGTGTTGATTTTATCTTACCACAGATCCAAGCGATGGTTCGGATGCACCAAGCTCGCAAGAAATATAAAGACCGTCTAAAGTATTTCAAAGATCATGTAAGTACAGCACAGAAGCCTTAAAGTAGCCTAAAAGAAGCTCCACTACTTCAATTTCTTTAACTTCAGTTTTTGAGAGTTTATCAGAACCAAGAGATTACATTTTAATTTCTAGATCACAAAATTAGCACTCAAAGTAAACAACCTGCTTGTTACATAATGGAAGCATTAAGTCATGTTGCCTGTACAGAAATTTCCCTTGACACATCCACTGACATTTACTCTTGGTCCTTTGGGGTTTGAGGGAGGCAGATTGCTCATTTAGCACTCTCTGAAATGTCATTTGCACAATGAGTCACAGTGGATTACTTTGTCTATGACATGGACTATTGATCAGCCGAGTGATTGCTGTTTTTATGTTGCAGATCAATGACGTGGTGAAGATTCAGGCTTTCATTAGAGCCAACAAGGCCAGGGACGACTACAAGACACTCAGTGAGTAGGATCCCAAAGACTGTGGTCAAACGGACTTTATATCACTTTTCGCTATGGATTGGTGTCCAGTTTTGGTTTGTTTTCCAAAATAAGCGCGTCCATCACATCCACTGCTTTCCTGACAAATGTCCCTCCTCCCACAGTCAACGCTGACGACCCTCCGATGGCGGTGGTGCGGAAGTTCGTCCACCTGCTGGACCACAGCGACCAGGACTTCCAGGAGGAGCTGGACCTGATGCGGCTCCGTGAGGAGGTGGTCACCAACATCCGCTCCAATCAGCAGCTGGAGAACGACCTGAACCTGATGGACATCAAGATCGGCCTGCTGGTGAAGAACAAGATCACGCTGCAGGAGGTGGTGTCCCACAGCAAGAAGCTGACCAAGAAGAACAAGGGCCAGCTGTCAAACTTGATGATGATGAACAAGCAGAAAGGAGGCCTCAAGGCCCTCAGCAAGGAGAAGAGGCTCAAACTGGAGGCCTACCAGTACCTCTTCTACCTCCTACAGGTAATACACGTGTTTCTGGTCTTTCTTTTGACAATTACTATTCATTTCTATTTGGAAATGTTTTTCTGCTTTTTTTCTGTCTTTTTTTGTGCTGCTGATCACATCCCCACACAGTCCTTTGTCCATCAATAGTGGGGGTTGCGGTTAGTTAGACAGATTCAAGAAATAAAAACAAGCAACGGAAACAAAAAGTTTTATTGCACTGTCAGTTGTTCTGTTAGGGTTGCAACTGTCTTATTCTATATCTGTCAATTTCCCTTTTTTTTGTACCTCTTTTAACCAGAGTTCTTCTTCCTTTCAGACCAACCCCACGTATCTCGCCAAGCTGATCTTCCAGATGCCACAGAATAAATCCACTAAGTTCATGGACTCTGTAATCTTCACCCTGTATAACTACGCCTCTAATCAGAGAGAGGAGTACCTGCTGCTCAAGCTCTTTAAAACCGCGCTGCAGGAGGAGATCAAGTGAGAACCAGATCCAACATTCCCCACATGAAACCTACTCAGAAAAAAGTAGACAATTGCCAGAAGAGTAACTGTCAGCCTGCTGGCCCTAGCACAGTTTTAATCACCTAGCGAAATGATGACGATACTGTACAAAATAAATTTATAACGTATCTTATTCATATTTATCAAATTAGATATCGGTCATGAATACTTGTTAACAAATTTGAATGCTGCTTTACCGTCTGTCCACAGATCCAAAGTGGACCAGATCCAGGAGATCGTCACAGGAAACCCCACAGTCATCAAAATGGTTGTGAGTTTCAACCGAGGCGCGCGGGGCCAGAATGCACTGCGGCAGATCCTGGCGCCGGTTGTCAAGGAGATCATGGACGACAAAGCGCTGAACATCAAGACAGACCCGGTGGACATTTACAAGAGCTGGGTCAACCAGATGGAGACGCAGACTGGAGAGGCCAGGTGAGGCTTAAGGCGGAGGCCAGTGAGATGAGATGTACTGCGCTGTACCCCATCTGAAGGCTTTTTAAGCAGCACTACTTCTACTGTTATGCCCTTTCACTTTCCTATGCTCTGGTTCTAGTTTCTTCATTTTATCGGGACATTAGCTGCATTAACATGGAGCATTTTAATCAGAATAGAAGCCCAATCAGAATAAAAATGCCTCATATAACCAGCTCATTCAGAATGAACTGGCCCAATCCGAATGAAATTTCATTCCGTTTGAGAGGGGTGGTTTAACGCTTTCATAATCCGGTCGATGGGCAAAATTTCATCACGTTAACACTCATTCCAATCACTTTCTTTGATAGGAATATCTTGACTCTTTCTGCACATGCTCGTGCATTTGATGTAAGTAACGTCAATTACGTTATAATTAATAATAATACAATACAATACAATAATACAATAATACAATAACAGTGCCAAGCACCCGACACAGGTCCATCTTTTAAAAACATAAGCCCATGTTAGAGTGCCGGATTCTGTGTTTTGTGCATGTCAGCAACTTTTATTTTCATTACATACATTGGAGCACGTAAACACACACCATGCAATCCTTTTATTTAACGCTCATGTAAACACTTGCAGGTGAATCCGCAATGGGAATGAATTCATTCAGAATGAAAAAATAACACTCATGTCACCGCAGCTACTGTTTGCTAGATGTCAGGAATTCCATTTCTGTATCTAGAAAGGAAAGTCGGCACACTGTAGCTCTTTTGCTGCTTTATTGGCACTACAAAGAAATTCCATTTCTTCCATGTCGTGACTAATTCTTCCAAAACATTTCTGTTGTGCATTGTGGAATTACTTCTGCACTTTCTCATCGGCCCATAATGTGATTAGTGCTTGTATTTCTTCTGTTTCCCATTGCTGCAGTATTTTATCTGTGTTTTCCATTGTTTGTTTTGTTGCTTTATCACCTTTCTACAACCTTTTTTTTTCGTTCTGTTTATTTACACCAGCTGGATATTTTAAAATGGTGGTTGTGCGTTGCTTGTGCGTCTCTTACGCAATGACAACAATCCTGCCAGCAGCTTTTGAAAGCAGGCTGGTGTCAGACACATAAGGGCGCTCTATCAGCACGCTTCTACTGTAAAATAACCGTACTGAACCATGAACAAAATATAACATACTGCACCGTGACAGCACACTACTGCAGTGGAAAAAAAGCATGCTAGCGTCTGCAATCAGCAGTTGCGATGAACAACAATGGTCCCTCCTTTTCTCTTCTTTCTCTTGAGCTTTCCTTCTTGTTTTCCTCATTCCCTCTTTCTCCCCCTGTCCTTCACAGCAAGTTGCCTTATGACGTGACTCCAGAGCAGGCTATGTCCCATGAAGAGGTGAGGACAAGACTGGAAGCCTCCATCAAGAACATGCGGACGGTCACCGACAAGTTCCTGTCTGCTATAGTCGTCTCGGTGGATAAAATCCCGTAAGTTGGTCACTTCCTACATCGCTCTCTGCAAGGATCAGCTTTTTACAGACTCTCCAGTCCAGCTGGTCCAAACCAACAATTGTGTTTTTCAAACCTTGTATGTCTTACATTGTCTGTTGTGTGTGTGTGTGTGTGTCTGTCAGATACGGGATGCGCTTCATCTCCAAGGTGCTGAAGGACACCCTCCATGAGAAGTTTCCAGATGCCACAGAGGATGAGCTGCTCAAGGTTTGCCTCCTTTTTTAATTTGGAATCGGTGTTAATTCCTCTTTGCTATCCTGGCGGGTTGGACAAGCACCACTCCTCTTAACCTGTCCTCTTCAATGAAAGAGTGTTTTGTCTTTCTTCTTGTCTTGCTCTGCTTTTCTACCCCCCGCCCTGTTTCTTACTCACTTCTTTCCCTTGTTTTTTCTCTCTCTCTCTCTCTCGCTCTGCTCTTCGCTCCTTGCTGCTAGCTCCAGCCTCTCTGTGTGTAGGGGGGGGGTGTCCTTCTCTCTGCCTGCTGACATCAGGTGAGACAAGCCACTCTCCTGGCTCTCCTCCTGTTCCTGCCCAAGCTGTGTCCTAACTTGTTCAAAAACTATTTCTCATTTCTCAACAATTTCTACTTGGGACTGGAATATCAACTCCTTTCACTGACGATTAATCTGACTAGCCTTAAAGTAGAAAGGCACCAAAGCAAACATAACTGACAACTCATTTTGTGTATGACAAAAATATGCAACTCCTATACAACTCGGATTTAATGAATAATCATACTGATGACCCATCGAAGGTTATAGCTCTGTTTGTTGGTTTAATTTAGTTTAACTGCATAGTATTTCTGTTGATGATGAGTACATCATGTAAAACCTTTAATTATTCCCATTCTAATTCAAACCTACTAACAGTTTGAGGGGTGGATTGCTCATTAGTTTTACATGTTAATGTTTTTTCTTTCGATGTTTACAGGTCTTTTACATGTTAATACTGCTGATGTTAATATCTTTTGTCTTCATGAAGGGTTCATAAAGCAAGAAAACAGTCAAAAAAGTGAACTTTCTTTAGTTTATGATCATGATAAATAATTTAAAGTAACTGAGTATTTTGATTTTGACTCTCCAGATTGTGGGGAACCTCTTGTATTACCGCTACATGAACCCAGCCATCGTGGCCCCCGACGCCTTCGACATCATCGAGCTGTCGGCGGGCGGTCAGCTGACCACAGACCAGCGACGAAACCTGGGCTCTATCGCCAAGATGCTGCAGCACGCCGCCTCCAATAAGATGTTCCTGGGAGACAACGCCCACCTCAACCCCATCAATGAGTACCTCAGCGCCTCCTATCAGAAGTTCAGGTCTGACTCGTCTTCTCACCTGGCTCGCCCGCTTCTTCTTTGTTGCACGATGTTGCTCGACCCCTAGCCACGCCTTTATGTGTTTATATTGATGTTGGTCACTTTAGAAGTCTAAAATAGATGTATTATAACTGGCAGTTAGTGTGGTTTAAAGTTTGGCAGGGGGGTCTAGGGTCAAACTTTGCACAGCATACAGTTACCTGGGGATGACGTTATTCAGCCCCCTGTGTCTATAGTTTGTCTCCTGTTGTTTCCTGCCTCGTCTTTGCTGTCTGCAGCTCTGTCTCTCTTGGCCCATCTCAATTTGTGCTTCCGTCTTCCATCACAGGCGTTTCTTCCTGGCAGCATGTGACGTTCCCTCGCTGGAAGACAAGTTCAACGTGGATCAGTACTCTGACTTGGTCACCCTCACCAAACCTGTCATCTACATCTCTATTGGAGAGATCATCAACACTCACACAGTGAGTTTGAACTCCGCCTTACACACCTCACTCTTTCTTTCTCAAATCTCAAAGTTATTCATGTCATTCAGTATCTAAGTTGTTCATTTTGTGATGCTTCTGAGAGGTTTCTGTCATCTGTGACTAAGTTATGCCTGCTATGCTTTGCTTCCCTGTTAGCTGCTACTGGACCATCAGGATGCCATAGCTCCAGAGCACAACGACCCCATCCATGAGCTGCTGGAGGACCTGGGGGAGGTACCGACTGTGGAGTCCCTCATCGGTGAGAACGCTTTCTTAGTCAGTGATGTTCCAGTCAAACCAGCAACATGTCAACAAAAACATGACTGACATGAGGATAGAGGATTAGGCTCAGTCTCCCAACCTAAAAGCAGGGTAAGAGGGGGCATTTCTTGCCCCCTTGATCTGGATTTTATGTCTATTTTGGTCCTTTTTGGGGGAAATTTAGTGAATACATTATAATAATACACAACAATACTTCATTTGTACCCTTAAGATTTGTTTTAACTTATTTTCCACTGCTGGAAACTGGCGGCTGTCCTTACAGAAGAGCATGGTGCCATTTTCCTCTCTCTGTCCACAACAAGTCTATCTTCCACCAATCGACTGTGAATTTTTTTTATTTTATTTTTTTTTACGATATTGGTAGTTTTATTTTTTGTGTTGACGTAGTAGTTTATGTGGTGTCTGCATTTTCTCCTACTGTTGGCTGCGTCGTGTCAACATTTTCTACTGCTTCAGACTGTTTACTGCATTGTTTTCAGATAAAAAAAACTGCTCCATTTTTCTGGCCCAGAATGCGCTGGAAAAAATCTTGTGATCTCATGAATGTTTGACAACTCAACAAAATAAATTGACTAACCAGTGTATTGTGATCTTGTCCTTTGAACTCACTAAATGACCTCAACTGATCGCTCCCTCCCATGCTCAGGTGAAAATCCTCTCCCCCCTGACGACCCCAACAAAGAGCTGATGGGGAAGACTGAGGTTTCACTCACACTCACCAACAAATTTGATGTTCCTGGTGAGGCCAATGTCGAGATGGATGCCAGGACCCTCCTGCTCAAGTAAGTCATCCTGTAGATCGAAGCCCCTTCGATGATTATGATTACAAATGTTAATTTCTCACATACCTAAAGAAATACAGTAATGTAGCTGTTTCTTAAATGTAAATTGTTCCTTACATCTCTGTGTTTCTTGCGTCTCTTCCCAGCACCAAGAGGCTCATTGTGGATGTGATCCGGTTCCAGCCCGGCGAGACGCTGACTGAGATCCTGGAGTCCACAGCCAGTCCAGAGCAGGTCAGACTGGGGGCAGAGTTAGGGGCAACAAGGGAAATACCCCGCTGACATGTTGACCCAAAATGAAGAGACGCTTTAAAGGCACTACATTTAGCATTTTAACATCAAAATTGAACTCACAAGAACTATAACTTTGTAGGAACAGTGACAGCTATAATAACTATTCAATGCAATGCAAATCTTAATTTGAATGTATAACACAGTTGGGACGAGATGAGCGGTAAAGGAGGTCCTTAATGACCTCAGTGTCAAAACAATGCATCAGTGCTATTCTGCCCTACAAGGCAAACAGCAGGGACAATTTTGAAAAGGTCAAACGTCATGACAAAGTTTAGATTTAATTTGAACAGAAATTAGACCCCCAGGTGCTAGTAAACAACATACAATATATCATCCACTTCTGTACCAAGAATAGTTTTGTTAGGACAGCAGAGAATGAAAAAAAATGTGATATCGATTCTTTGGGGAGAAAAAATGTATACCCACTTTGTCACTTTCTACTGACAGCTCCAAATGAAATCAAACTGCAGTGCTTTTTAAATAGATGACAGACTGGATGTGTTGTCTGTGCTTTAGAGATATTGATAGAACTCTTCATATGCACTACTTTTCAAACTGAAACGACATCATCACGTCTCCCCGGGTGACAGGAAGTGGAGTACCAGCGCGCGATGCAGAGGAGGGCGATCCGGGACGCCAAGACTCCAGAGAAGATGAAGCAGGTGAAGCCGGTGGTGGACGACAGCCTGACGCTGCAGGGCAAGAAGGACAAGATCAGGAGCAACCTGCAGAGGCTGGCGGAGCTGGGCAAGGTTCACCCTGAGAACCGCTACCAGGACCTCATCAACGACATAGCCAAGGTGAAAAATCAACTATCAAAACCGACTGTTCCCGTATACAGATGCGTATTTATCATTAAAACAATCTCCACTGTGTTTAATCGATGTGTGTGTTCATGTGTGTATTACAGGACATCAGAAATCAGCGGCGGTATCGTCAGCGCCGGAAAGCGGAGCTGGTGAAGCTCCAGCAGACCAACGCTGCCCTCAATTCAAAGACCAACTTTTACAACGTGCAGATTGATTACTACAATCAGTACATCAAGACATGCATGGACAACCTGGCCAGCAAGGGCAAGTGAGTGGCCTTTGATCTTAAAACATCACATGCTTCTAGTTTGTCTTTTACTCATAACGATAATCCGTGAGAGAGATTAAAGGTTTCGACATGTGCAGTGGTTTTCAACCCTGATCCTCGGAAACCCAGAGTCTTGCTAGCTTTCATTCTAGCCATCTAATCGGTGATTATTTTACACCTGTGATGCAAGGTGAATGCAGTTAACTGAAATGATCTACCTGGTACGATAGAAAACCAGTACTTCCCAAAGGCCAGGATTGAAAACCACTGGATTAGAGCTCCACTTCTATCTTATATAGGATGTTTTGGGGTCATAGGTGAGACCAATAATCAAATCATATTTATATCAAGTAGGTTCACATCAAGTTAACAGTGTGCGTACGAGAAATCATCAAAGTAGACCTACAAATCTATATTCTTTTCAGCAGAAACCAAAGATGCAGGCCAGAGTGCCAAAAACGTTTATTTCCATCATGAAATAAATACTGCTACTACAACCTCGCTCTTCTAAATCTACCCTCTGCCCACTGATGAAACGTTCATGACTGAACAATTTTGACCAATGAGAATTAATCTCCTCCAATTCATGATAGTGTGATTCTCGAGATATTCTGGAGCAATGTATAACATGTAATCATCACTCTTACCGCAAAAGCTATTCATAGGTATTTCTAAGAATACTATACTACCCTGAACGATGGAGCCCAGTCTGGAAATAGTGGGACTAGACTATCCACCACTACTGTGCGTCTGCTTAGATCTGGTTTGTTGTTGTTTGTTGTTGGGTTGTATTGTACAGTTGTCTTTCTCTCTCCTCAGGTTGTCAAAGAAACCAGGCGACAACAAGGCCAAGAAGAGTAAGCAGGTTTCACAGAAATACACCGCCGCTCGCCTCCATGAGAAGGGCGTCCTGATCGAAATAGAGGATCTGCAGACGAATCAGTGAGTTTTGCGATCAGTGAAACAGTTTCCCTGCTGTAATGGTGAACCAGGCTCTGAAAATAACTCCCACCAAGGCCAAATACCCGTAAAATTTGTCTTTGACAGATAAACAATAAGAGTCATCTGCCACAGTGGCCAGTAACCTTTTTGAGATGATAACATTTGAACGCCTCGGTTTTATAGTCTTTGTTCATTGTCTGTTCTCAAACTTTGTCCCTGCTGGCCACCGTACACTCTCTCTGACCATGAGCCAATCAAATCAAAGTAAAACAACGGCTCTGCGTCAAACCGGCTCCTGATTGGCTGCCTGTTTGATGCTTCTCTACACAAAGCAGTAGTGTCTAAACTTGTGTTTCTCCACTGCCTGGGTGGTTAACTAGCCTAACGTTAGTTGAAGATTAATATCAAATGGAAAATATATAACTTCAACTTTAACTTGTGTCTGGATGTGTGTGTGTGTGTGTGTGTGTGTGTGTATTGGGGGACAGGGGACATATTTATTACGGGGGACAACATGTTTCCTCATACAAGTTTTAGCAGTTCTAGTTTGATCAGTTCTAGTTTGTCCTTTCTCCAATTTCATGGGTGTTCCTCCTCTTTGTTCTTCTCTCTTCTCAGGTTCAAGAATGTTATTTTTGAGATTTCCCCATCAGAGACGGTCGGAGTGTTTGATGTGAAGGCCAAGTTCATGGGTGTGCACTTGGAGACGTTACAGTTAGAATATCAGGTATTATATCTCTCTTTTTTTTTTTTTAAAGAACTAGTCACTGCTTTTCTTACATTAGACATTAGATGTTTCTGTCTAGACGTTTTGGAGAGAATCTCAGTAGAAACTTAAATGTTTTTTTTTTTTTGGCCATTCAAAATGCCCTGATTAAACTTAAGCTAGTGCTAGACCCAGATAAGACAAAATACATGCTCTTTACCAGTTCAAATACAAGAAATCTGGTTAGATGAAAAACTGTCTTTTAAAACCCATGTCAATGAACTGACTAAGAAACTAAAGTTTAAACTGGGTTTCTTTTTTAGAAGTAAGCAATGCCTTACAATGAGTAGTAGGATGCAGATTGTACAAGCAACATTTTTATCAGTGCTTGATTATGCAGATGTAATCTATATGCACGCTGGGGCCCTGACACTCAAACCCCTTGATACTGCTTGACATGCTTAGAACACATCATTGTATTCTCTATGAGAAAGTAGGATGGCCATCTCTTACCACTCGAAGAGAACAACACTGCCTTTTGTTTATTTACAAAGCCTTACGTGTGCAAGCTACCACTGTATTTGTCTTCGCTTTTAGGTTTCAGTGCTACAGGATATCATACACGTTCACAGGCATACATTAGATTGGTCATTCCACGTATGAACACAGAGTAAGGAAGACCGCTTTCACCTTTTACGCTCCTAATAGATGGAATAGGCTTCAGGACTCACTCAAATTGGACCGACTTGTCTCCATAGAGACGTTTAGGGTGCTGCAGGATGATGCATTATATAGGGATTGCTCTTGTTTCTCTTAGTTTCTTATTTTGTCTGTATGTGGATTGTCTGGAAATAACTTTAACGTGAATTTTGTTTGTTTTGCTTTCTTGTTGTTGTGTACACAGGTCTCTCTTGAAAACGAGATCTCAATCTCAGTGGGACTTACCTGTTTAAATAAAGGAATTGAACTGAATGATGGTTAGCTGGAACAGTAATCCTTCAGTGTTTTCACGTTTCTCCCTCAGGATCTCCTCCAGCTGCAGTATGAAGGCGTGGCGGTGATGAAGCTCTTCGACAGGGCCACCATCAACGTCAACCTGCTCATTTTCCTGCTCAACAAGAAATTTTATGGAAAATAGAAGGAGAGAGGAGAGAGGAGCGAGGGGCCACAGACAGTTTAAACGCAACACCCACTTACAGAGGATTGCTGAAAGCCCCGACTCGCACCATCCTGCTTTTCCTAGATATTCTCCTCTGCACTTCTCTTACGTGCCTATGCAAATTAATGTGCATTATTTTTATTACACGCATCACCATATGTGCTTTATTCTTAATGGAACAGTCCAGTGTGCGAGCCGGCACACCACAGAAGCCTGCTGGAGTCGTTTGCTTGTTGTCTTCTCTGTTACTGCAATTCGGTCAAAGGTTTAAGATTCGTTTTATTTTTTGCTTTGAATATTACAAATATCTTGTGCATGGGCTTTGATTACTTGTAGAATGTATGTTTTATGTAAAGAGATCACATTTTATTTCTTTTTTTTAGCTGTTTCTCACTTGACTGATAAAGGCCTGATATTATAAACTTCTCTTCCAGTACCAAAGTGCTGTCGTACTTCACAGCAGGGCTGTAGTACAGGAGGCTGCAGTCTCTAAGTCTCTAAGTCTCTGCGTCGTCTGGACTCGGACCCAACGTGTCTTTGACTTGTCTGGGATTTGTGTTGGATGTTGTGTTTCTGCTTGAGACCAAAAAAAAAAAAGAAGCAAAGAAAGAAAGAAAATCATAAGATGCACTCCGTCTTCTCCAGTGTATTTTATTTTGAAAACACTGGAGTGTCATATTCATGAGTATTTTTCACATATTTGCCCACTGGTTTGGTATTGGTTTTGATTAAGACTCGACTTGCTCCTGTCTCAGTCTTGATTTGGATTCAATACCCCCCCCTCCCCATTCTGGCCTCTTTGGAAAGACATTAGTGCCAGGACAGATTGTATTTGAATTGCATAAATGTTCAATATTCAATCTAACAATGTCAGAGAGCATATTGCTACTACTAGTTTTCAGTAACATTCCTGACGTGGTTTCTGGTCTTTTGGCACAATTTCTGTGACGAGTTCCCGACTGAAATGTAGCTTGTGAAAGTGCAGAAACGAGACAAAGACAAAAACTTAAAACTGGTGAGTGAAAACTAGTGGTGTTAGTACCAGTTCGCTCTCTTAACATTGTTCAATTGAGTCTTTGCTCGTTTGCTTTTCCTGAGAGCCTGGGTGTGTCTGACAGCTCAATCTGAGAAAACTGAATTTGAAATTAAAGTTAAAAGTTTACTAGCAGTCACACTCAATTTCAATTTCAAGCCATTGCATTCCATTTCAAATTGTGCCTTACTAATTCTGTTTTTTGGGTTGGTTTTTTTTTTTAAATCACTTGAATTCAGTGGTTTTTGAAAAATATGTATTTTTTTAATTGACGGTTAAATATGAGCATGACAAATTCACATTTATGCCATTCAAATACAATCTCTGCTGGCACTAATCTCTACAGGACTTGACTCTGAGGTGACAAGTCATGGTCTTGGTTTGCCTTGGACTCGCCTGAGCTGGCCGTGACTGCAGCCCTGGTGCCCACAACTGACCCACAATGCATTTCTCCTCTCTCACCTCTCGTGCCTCTGCCGCTCTTCCAACTCTGACGCTCAGCAGAGAGTCGGGGAAACTTGGCTGTTGCACTTAAAGCACACAAAGCTGTGCTCGTTCACTGGCTTTCTCAGACTTTTCTGGGCTGTTGATCCTGTATAGCTGAAACACACATGATCGTCACATTTACAAAATCAGTTTAGTAAACAAAGCATAATTTAATGTTTGTTAATCTGTAAACCATAGGATGGGATCTAGCGGTAGACTAAGCTGAACGTTGAATACAGAGATTTGTTTTATAATGTCTTTTGTTGAACAGATTCAACAAACCTGTCCTTATTTATATTTTATGTGTTGTCAGTCCACGTTAAACTGTAGTTAACGTTTGCAAAGCTAAGGACAGAACATCTAGGGAGCTTCTTGGCCCTTCGAGCATGTGCAGTATTATGGTAAATTAGACTTCTGTGGCTCCAGTAGATGTCACTCTACACCATCCTATTTGTTTTTCCTGAAAGTATTCATATTGTATCAGAGTTTGACTTATTTCAAGAAGCCTTAAAATGAAAATCCATGCTGATTAATTGAACAAGATGTTGATTTTCTGTGTCTTGTAAGGTTTCCCTGATCAGAGGTTGACACTGTTCCCTGAAATGTAGCAGACCATGCTCTCTGTGCATCGTTTGCCCTGATTTACAGTCCATTAAATGTATTTTACTTGTTTTAGAATAAAGCTCTATAGATGCAACGTGTTTCCCCGAATCTGACAATTGATTAGATTATATTCTTCATTGTCAGTACAGCAAAATCCCATTTAGCAGCAATCCGTAAATGCAGCTAGTATAAATATACAATAAATAAATAATAAACATGTATGATTAAAAACAAATCTAAAAAAAGTTTTAAAAAAGGTACTATTGCTCTTAGGTCTGAGGTGGTATATCACGAGTCAAAAAGCAATGGCATTATCAAGGTTGCAGTGCATTCATTATAAGTATAATAATTGTTATTCCAAATTGAGAATATTTTCAGCATTCCCCAGTGTGGTTCAAATAGTTTGGTCCACATTATGTTGAAGCATGCAGCCACCATACTAAATATAATATATGTGGAGTGGATTCTTCTAACTGCAGATAAACATGAACTTAACACATCTGCATTTTTTCCCCATAGAGGAAATCTGTTTTCTCTGGCAGGGATTCAGTGTCTTGCTCAAGGACACTTCAGCAGGGTGCAGGTTTGCCAACACAGGGCTTGAACTGAGGTGGGTTTCTCTAATCACTAGGCCTCTCTCCCATTAGTTATTTCCTAAAAACAACAGTATCAATAGAGATAAGAGTCATCTGAAGCGAGGCAAGTTAATACGAGGCTGTGTCGCCGCCTTGTGGATCCCACAGGACTCGACGGTGTTTTACGAGGTAATGTTTTTCACGCAGTAGTATGAGGATAACAAGCCAGAGGATCTGAGTTGTTGCTACTAGCCTTGTTAAGGGACGGCAAATGAGATGATTTTTTAAACAGCATTTTCGCAGCAGAAATCTGATGAAGCAACGACGACGAACGGGCTTTACTGACGGCTTTGTTTATCTGTATGCAGTCGTCGGGTCGGAGTTTGTTCGGGTCTGACAGAAATATCTGAGAGCTCACCGTGCTGTGCGTGGATTAACAGAAGACTCGAATGAAGCGCTGTATCAATTTAAGTGTTAAATTGTGGATTATGATCTTGCATCCCATGTCAACATTTGCGTTTAGGGCTTTTGAGGCTAACTGGTAGGCTTCGTAACCTTGAAATTTAGTTTAGTCCGGACAAGACCAGCGGACACTTGTTGAAATTCAAATTCTTGAGCAAACCTTTGCCCAACTGGCCGTCAGTTTGGCTAACGTTATTAGCGACATTTAGCTAACGAGGGTAACTACTTTCTTTAACGCGAATTCGCACATTTCTGTTAGGTGTTGTCGGAGTTGGACTGTCGACGAGTTGGCAAAGTGCGTTTGTCAGAATTGTCGAGATGACACTGACAACAGCTTAGCTAACTTAGCTAGCTGCAGCTGTTTTTTCGGCTATCTGTTACCCTCTACGTTATGTTAGCTAGTAGCTAACGTTATGTCAACGCTAGATTCAAACAAGTGGTTCGCTGGTGAAATGTCAACATTGAGTCATATTATACCATTAAAGTCGTTTGAATAATACGCCGTTCTCATATAAAGTTACCAAATTTAACTTCATTGTACAATTCTTCTAACGCGTTGTTTACCTCGCTAACTTGGCTAGCGACGGTATAAGAAGACAACTTTCATTAAAGGGAGCTTTAGCTTAGCTGCGGTAGCAACGAGCTCGGCTTGCAACAACAAACTTCATCTCGATACTGCACAGTTCAAGTCAACCGTCTTGACTCGGAGTTAACTTGGGCCAGACAGCTATGCGAGTCTTTTTAAAGCCCTGATGGATTCACAGAAACGTTCTCCGAGAGTGCTCAAAAAATAGACTCCAAACTCCGTCTTTCACTTTTTCAAGTAGCTGAAGTTGTGAAACAGCGGCCCACACGATGTCCGGATCCCCGGGCACAGGTGGCTCAAACCCGAGGAAGTTCAGCGAGAAGATAGCGCTGCACAACCAGAAGCAAGCAGAGGAGACGCGGGCCTTTGAACAGCTTATGACAGACCTCACTGTTTCAAGGGTAAATACACTTAATGTTCATCTAATTGTCATTTACCAGTGGTCGTTTGGGCGAATGCATTCATTGTAATTATGGACAAAGCTCCCTCTTTCACATAGCCTTGGCTTGAGTGAACTGTCTGATGGGTGTCTGAGAGATTTCATCTGTTCAGCTAGATTCTCGTAGATAATCAGTACATTAATTCTGCTGCGGTAAACATCATCTGCTGGAAACTAATGGGGAAAATCAAACTATTATAAAGCACCGTCATCTTGCCTCATCCAAATAAAACTAAAATGGGACCAGTGTTTAAAATGTGCCCACATCATGGTAGCCTATAATAATTTACATAAGGTCTGTTTTTGGATTGCAGCCAGCTCTGGGACAGGAAATGGCATAGTGACAGGGTTTACAACTGGACCACGCGCCAAAAATTTCCCTTGTCCCTACTGCTATAAACCCCCAAAGGAAGCACTGTTGCATGTTAAAATCCAGATTGAATTCCAGACGACCCTGTTAGGGTAACATCCTGTCATTCTGTTATATTTGATTAGTTCCCAAGAGTTAAACCCTGATCTCCATTCGGCCTCCTGGGCACCATGAACACAGATTCTCTACATAGAGAAGGAAGAGTTGAACCAGTTCAGGAAGATGGCTCATGGTTTTGACTCATTATGTAGACTTTATCATAAATATTTGGATGTCCTCTGACTCCCATTTAACATCTGTCTCCCTGTCCCTTCCCAGTGATCGCTCACATACACAGTTTCAGCCATACTTAATTAGCAATGTGCCACCACTGCTTGGTAAAAGGTGGTATTAATGTAATATTAGCACATAATTGCATAAGGAAATCCCCCCACCCCACTGGTATAATGTTCAAGGATTCAGGTACCCCTTTATAGACTAATATCACTAACAACTAGACGTATGCAGATTTTGAGAAACTCACCTAAATGCCCTGGAAAACATTGATTTGTATTTTTCCACCACTCTGCAGCAGAATCAAAACATTTTAAAACCAGCAGGATTGATGCTCAGTTGATGGCTTAGATTCAGTGTTGAGAGATGCCAAAAGGTGATCAAAATCTTAATGTCTGTGCCCAACCTGATGGGCTGTTTTGAAAAGGAGATTGTAGAATACTAATATTAATATGGATAGTATGTGTTCTTGCTTTATGCAGTAGGTCTTAACCATATTGATCCCAGGTTAGACTTGCAAATTCATGTGAATTTTTATCCCTGTGTGTACTTTGTCCCTGGAGTTCACGTAGGTTCAGAATTCCTCAACGTATTCCATGAATTTCCTTATTAAGGGAGTTGTAATCTCTTTAATTTTGCTCTCCATCCCATGAAAATTTCGAGCATACAGTACACATGCCAAGGAATTAAAAATACTGTCTCCTGGGAGAATATAAAGGTTCTATTCATGTCATTTCCATACCATTGGTTCACAATGTGCCCTTTTTATGAGAGGGAGAGTTTTTTTTTTTAAATGGCCAGTCAAAGAGGATGTGGTTTTGAGGCGACACTGAATGAAGTTTGCCATAAGGTATGAACTGTCAGTGACCCCTGGGAGACAGAAAAGCCCAGTGAGTGAGGCTGAGCCTGGCCAGGGCGCAGGACACACCGCCAGCAAACAGCTGTAATTAGAAGTAGGACTGAATTTAAAATACCTGAGGGGCACTGAAGTCCTGTACATTGTAGCTTACTGTAAACTGACTCACTGTCAACTCATATAGCCTATTTATAAAGTTGCTGTGTTTGGAATAGCTGCCTACCACTGACATTGGAATAAGACTTTTAGATGGGGATTTAATTTATTTGTTTTCATCACACATTTTTTTTACATTTGTCCTAGATTGAAAATTGATGGTTATAGATGGGACATTTATGTTACTTTATGTTTCTATGCCTTCTAGTGCTGAACTAAATGTGGTTTTCTACTTATAGTACACTAGCCTAGCCTTAATATCATGTGATAGTAACATTCTCTCAGAGAGATGATCTCTATCCAGTCTCTGTAAATCTATTGATAAAATCTAATAAGGTCAGTCTTTGAGATTCAAATTTTGCCCTTTCAGCAGTGTAGGGAAGAAACGCCCCTCTAATTTGCCTATTCCTGATCACAATTGATGATTGACTCTGTTTACCATACCTTGGCAGAACAAGCTGCCTTCTGTTTTCTGTGAGTTGATCCTTGTGGCATCTGTTGGTAGGGTGTTGCTGGTTTGGAGGCCATACTATCTGTTTCCTAGAATGTGTTCTAGGTTGTAGTTGTGTCCCTGAAATTGCTGATATTACTACGTTAGGACAAATTGGTTTGACTGCACTTGAACATCAGTTCTGTGCTCCATTCCGATTTACTCTTCTTAACATTGACTCCTAAGCTTATTTGACCCATATAGGTCTTCAGTCTATGTTCCCAGCCCATCACGCAGTGCAACGCATGCTGCTTTTATCAAAGTGGTTCATACAAATATCAGTAGTTGGTCACACAATACAAAAACATTTAGTTTGCTTAAGACGGTAGGTAGTTGTGGTGTGAGAAAGTTAAGTTAGTTCTGTGGAGTGGCTGCTTGCTTTCTTTGCAGGTTTACTTGATACAACTTGGCTACTGATTTTAAACATTTGAATGCTGTTAATCCTCAGTGTGCTATGGATACTTGGAGGCGGCGATGGTCTTAACATGATAGATGGATGAGTATGGAAAATGAAAGTAACAACAATCCAGAAAGCTGTCAACTGGATTAATTTTGGTTGTTGTGTGAAGTCGCCCCTAGACACGGTCTGTTTTGCAGTTACGGGAAAACTAACCCCTAATCAGCACCAAAGGCCATTTGATTTCTGTATCCTAGAAGTGAAAGAAAAAACGTACAATTGTGTCTGTCTGTTTTTCTCCCCCTTGACTGACAGGTGCAATTTCAGAAGATCCAGCAGCTTCGTTTGTCTCAGTCGCGGGCGCAGTACTATGGAGGTTCTCTGCCCAACGTCAATCAGATTGGCAATGCCAGCGCTGACTTTCAGGTAGGATCTTAACACTGCCCTCTTGACTTGGACAGCTGCCTAGGTTGCTTACAAATATTTCACTTTTTTACAAGTTGTACTGATGCTGTAATCAGTGGAGTGGATTGTTTTACATGACTGTATTTTAATGCTTTCCTTCAAACAGAAAGTGTTTACTGTAAAACTGAACGTAGTGATTTTCTGGAAATCTTTGCTCACCTTGTAATTACTGTCTTTACCAAATTCAAGGTCTTGTTCTCAGCCTGGGCTTTCTCGAGGCCAGTTTTGTCTGACCACAATGAGCTCCTATGCTAATGTTCTCTACTGTAACGGAAAAATCAACACAACACTGTACTGGACCTTCACAAGTGTAAAAAAGCCTCTCCTGAGAATGTTAAATAATTCAGATGTGCTTCTGAAGACTGGCAAAGATGGAATAAAAGATCAGTGCTCTCCTCTGGTTGCAGTAGTTCTCAGCCCTCCTTAAAGCAGTGCAGTGCTGTATGTGATCCAACAGTGCTTCTCTGTAGCAGCGGGCCTGTATCTGTGTCAGCTCTCTGAGGAGTGTGCTAGGCCGGGGTACAGAAGGTCCAGGTGAAAGTGCCCTTGTTGCCTGGAAGAATAGCCCTTTGAGGTGGAGCAGCAGGTAGAGCGGTGATCGCAGCACTGTGACTTGGTCCAGAAATCAATCCCCGTGTGGAGGGAGAAAGCCCCTCTCAATTATGAAGTCCACTCCTCCTCCGTGTTGGGAGGGAAGCTCCACGAGCTAAGTGGCTTCTAGATTCCACTTGATGATAATCATTTGTTAGCACTCATTCAGTTTAATGAAAGGATAGTACTTGAGTAGAGGGCTTTGAGACTGCCGTGTATGTCACTGGAACTAACACAATCAATTTTATTTAAAGTCACAATGAAAAGAAAAAAATACTTTTTCACCTGGTAACTAATTCTCCCTATCATAATGATCACCTATTTAATAATAAACTAGTCCATACCCAGGGGTGTGCCACAACTACGTGCAGACTTCCGGGGATGCGCGCACCACAACTCTGCGCAGACTTGCCAAAAATGCACATAACAGCGTAAATTGGGAAAATGGAAAAATCAGCTTCGTCAGTCCCTGCCTATGCCAATGCTCAATGCCCATGTGCAGTTTCAGATTGATTGGCCAACCCATCGAGGAGCAAAATGGATGCAGACAGATGGACAGAGTTTTCCTCATTTTATAGTAGGATGCCAAAAGAATTCACAACATTTTCTCTTTCCTCCTGTTTCATTCACTCTAACTGGCCAGTGCAATGTTTCTTGTAAACGGACTATATTTGGGTGGTCAGTCCAAGTAAATAAATTGCAGACCATGTGATTTTTTTGTTTTATTTATTTTGGTGATGCTGGCATTCAATCTTGGTGTTTCTGCTTAATGTTTTAAAAAAACAATGTTGTCAAGCACTCAAAGTGTGTTTAGTGAACAACAATGACCATAAGTCATTGCACCTATGACACAGCACATGGTATTGGTCAGAGTTGGTGCTCCTTCAAGTTGTGCTGGCAATGCCAACATGAATTGAGTAAAGAAACAATATGTGAAACAATGCAGGTAGCTTATGCTAGCTCATTAGCTTATAATAGAGTGAGAGACTTCAGGCTTAGTTGAGGCTAGTGCCTGAACAGAGATGAGATACTGAGCTCACTAAACGAAATGTCAACAAAGTGCAGGAAAAATACAGCATACTTAGATATGTACACACAAGTGAAAATTGATTAAAATGACTTGAGCAAGTGATTAGCAGTCAAGTCCTTCATTATTTTAATTGAGGAATAGAGAACATTTCACAAGTCTTTAATAAACGGCTTGTGCCCCCACTTCCCCACCCCCTGCCAGAGTAAAACTGTGGAAAACACTGCAGTGTAACCTGTCTGATTTAACCTGAACTCTCCCTGCCTCTCCCTCAGGTTGGCTTCCCCTCAGGGCTGGACTCAGTGAGAGGGACACGTCACCACGGTCTGGTGGAGAGGGTCCACAGGGACCGGAACCGCATCAACTCCCCCCATCGCCGACCCATCGACAAGCATGGACGGCAGATATCCTTCCAAGCCTGAATCAGGCACACGCTCCAGGGAAAAAACATCCCACCAGCCCATCTGCACATGATCTAGCCATCATCATGAAGGCTTATTGTGTAATATGGAAGTGGGTATTGTGGCTACCAGGTGGTTGGTCTTCATTGCTTTTTGTCATGGCAGTTTGTCATGGCCAGGTTTGTGTTTGGGTTGTGGTTCTATCAGTGTGATGACATTTTCCAGTGTAGGCAGCTGTTTTTAGGCCCCAGGAACAGAGTTAGTCATTATGCTAATGTGAAATGTGATGCAGAGATGGTGCAGTTTACTAATGCTTAATGGACACTGACAGTGGGAGCTTTTCAAGCAAACTGAATGCACACTCAAGTTGTGTCTGTGTGTGTTTTGCATGTGAGTGTAGCAGGGGACCATGGAGGATGAGTGTGCTGTGTTTTTATGAGCGAACTGCAGAGTTTCTGACTGGAGATGTGAGTGTGTCTAAGTGCTGCAAGGTTATAATTATCAGAGTGAGGGACATTTTTATCATCTTAACATTTTTATTGTCAACCAACCCAGTTTCCTCAGAAATTTTGAGTGTTTAAGAGCGGCAAAATCAATCATATATTGGTACATTTTGGTTATAATTTTCATGATTTATCGTCATATATATCAGTCTAAATATAAGAATGTCTAATTCAGGGTGAAAGGGCCCCCATTTACACTCCATGGCTAACTCCAATGAGTGCTGTGCAGTAGAGATGCAACCCCAGTGTTTGAACTTCAGAGACAGAAAGATAAGCAGGCACCAAACCTGCTCTGATAAGACTTCTGTCCTCCAAGTGTGAAAGCACTTGTTTTATGCATCAAAAAATGGATCATCTTATATCATTGGGAAATATTATCATGACAAATAAGATCCCGACAACCAAGAACAACACTGTGCCAACTTTGCCTTGGGGTTTTGGCTGCGTCTCAAAATACTATACATTGATTTAAGCACCTCAGGAGTTGCAACAGAATCCAGTTGGAGTGCATGAAGGCCAAGGACTCTGCAGGCCCAGTCCTCTCCCTGCTATACAAACATCTATAGTTGGAATATTATATGGTGCTTCTTCCCTTACATCAGCAGAAATCACAGCAGCAACCCTAAGGTAAAATATAGGGCTGTCAATCTGAATAAGAACCACAGCTGCTGTGACTGCTGCTGCAAGGAGTTTATAATATCCTGATTAAGAGAGACTGAAAGATAAAAATTGTCTTTTAGTTGATTTGTGATGCAGAAAAAGTTCAGTAAAACTGTTATCAAAATCTCCAGGGCAGAATCGATGTTGATATTTACCAAATAATTTGAGCGATTCCACCAAAATTGTGCAGTTGTTTGTTGAAGAGACATTTTCTATGTGGTGGCCTTTCGGCTACAGAACTCTATTCCTGTTCAGATCATTTAGACAAGATTGCAAGAGGGAGGTAGTGAACATTATCTCGTGTGATCGTGAAAGATAAGTTACAGGAAAAGAGGTGCAACGTTAATTTAGAACTCTGCAGAACAGAGTTAATGTAGAGTCTACATTAACTCTTTAGTCTTAGGCGTGTAAGAAAAGGTCAACATAACTACCTTACCATGGATACTTTTAGTAATAAAATCTGTTTTTTAATGTGCCTTGGCACAGTTGAATCAGCAGCCTGTCACTATGGTCTCTGATAGCTAGCGACAGAAGCTAGAGAGGAGCTTGTCCTGTGTCTGTAAAGCTCCATAGAGATCATTTGGAAAAGCTGCATAACGTAATGGTACAGTTTTCTGGTTCTGTGATGATATCATTGCTATAATATAATGCTCATTAGGACGTACATGTTGCGGGAAACATTGCACAAATCCACGTTGGTCTCCCATTAGTTGTCAATAGAGCAGCTCCAGGAGTGGTGGGATGTCATAGATGAGACTTTTTATTTCTAGCTGTGAGAGAGTTGTTCATGTTCACGATTCCCAGGTACTGACTGGGCTGATATGGGCAAGGCCATGGGAATAACATATGAGAGTTGTTACAGTGAGGGGTGTTCCACTGTTTAAATTGAGGAAAGTAGTACAAAGTCTCTCATAGCATACAGCAAACATAATAAACTGTTTCAAAGAGTTCCCCAGTGATCTAATCAATGTACTTCAAATTTGTTTAGGCAAGATAGCCCAACTCTGTGGTTTGTCAAAGTTTGCCCATATACTGTGAATAGGAGTAAAATGAAGAACAGACTGTATGGTATACAGCTTGAGTGTAGGCATAATTGTTGTCATGACTGTGGAGCTCTTATGGTCTGCTGTTGTTAGTATCAAACCAGCAGCGTTGTATTTTTGTATGCAGGTGGGTGGGGTTGGTTTCTCACACGTGCGTACTTGCATATAGATGAGAGAACAAGAAGGGCAGCAAAATGGTGTAAAGGTCACTGTTGAAAGAGAGAAAGTCTCCGTTTGTTGTCGGGGCGAACATAGTTTGACAGTCGGTTCTTGGTCACACTTGGACACATAATCCATTTCTGAGTGAACACACATCCCAGTCATGGACACGTTTAATTTGTCAACCCGCAATTCTCAGCAGAGGAAATGGTGAGCACATTGTGGTCCGCAGCTCCCAAAGTCTCTCCTTGTCTTTGCCTCCTTAAGAGAAAACAGGGCTTTTGTTTGAGCAGGGATGTGTGTGACAAAAGAGGTCAATTCTGTGGGGGTGTGTGGTAGTAAAACGTCCAGTGCAGCATATGACAATCACACATAGAGGAACGAGGCCAGGCAGAGGACTGTTCCTGCCTAACTTGGTTCTCTCCAACTTTTTTTTTTTTTTTGCAGGCACCATATGTCCTTCACAGTGGAAGCTTGTTTTTCACAAATAAGCCAAACTGTACCTGCCAAAATTAGACAGCTGGCTTTGTGAAAGTCAATTGATGTATCAATTGGTAATACAATTGTTTGTTGTAATGTATTACTCCTTTAAAACTAGTCCCAATGAACTCTATAGTTGAAGACACCCATTATAACCTGAAATATGTTAGCGGGAGGTAATTGATATTTTGCTGGAACTGTATAATAGTTCACAACCTGAAGATTGAGTCGCAGAATCACACATTAATTGTACAAAAGTATTGCACAACAGGACCCATCCCACAGCTGAATTCCTATTTAAATTCACTGTGCAAGAAGTTACCAGGTCCTCCAGTTGCAGGACAGTCTCCCTGCTCACTACACCAACCTGCTGAAAGCTGTTATTTTGTCCCAATACTTGGACTCCTCTGTGGAGTACTGGCTGCAACTGCTGTTTCTCTAACATGTTTTATTATTTGAGCAAAGTATATAGACAGAGGGTTCTCCGAGATATGAGGATGCATATAAACACCTGGTACTGAAAAAGACCTTGACTGAGGATGCATATAAAGACCTTATACTGAAAAAGACCTTGACTGGGACATCTAGTATCTGGAACACTGTGCATAGAAAAAACCTGTGCTACTCCTTCTGCCTTAAGAGCAATAGGATGTGGCACACTCACTGAGGAGTAGAGATATTTTTTAATTTAAGGATGGGATTGTTAATGGTTTTTGGGAGGTGGGGTATATATTTTTTTGGACAGCACTCGATTTATTTCTAAGGTGAGATTACTGTTTTCCTGTGTTTTTGTGTTCCTGATCACATTCCTTCCTCAATTTCTCTCTGTTTACCTCTGGCTTTGTTGTCTCTTGTATGTCTCTCAGCATAGCAACTTACAGTTAATTATGTCTGTGGAAATTTCAGCGGAAATCTATCCATGCCTTCTGGCTTGGATTGACTAATTTCCTTTGACACCTGTCATATTGTTATTGTGCAAAATGTTTAATGAATCCCACACAACTGCATGTCAGCAGCTCCATTAGAGGATTAGCCCTACTTTGGTTTGTGTCTTACAGTAACTGCAGTACAGCATCTACTACTTGTCATGGACTAGTTTTTGTTAGCAGGTCTCCTGATAAGATGAGCGTTGTCCATGGCATTTTGAGTTTGACCTATACAGTGATAGTTGTTGGGAGTCATTTAGCGCACAAACCAGTAAAATAACCTGTTGGACAGGATCGTTCCCTCGGCTCCTCTGCATCTGGGGAAACCACTCAGTCTCCTCTCTGCTTCCTGTGTGTTTGTGTATATTCAAAAAGGGGCTTATCCTTTGTTTTGTGTGAGAGGTGATCAGTGATGGCGGGGCTCCAGTCTCTGCAAATTTGTCTCAGTAGGTAGAAATATGTTACATTAGCCAGGGCCCACACAGGTGTTGAGTAGAAGAGAGATTGGTCTTAGCTGCCACACTACCTCTGCTTTAATCAACTTTGCTTTTGTTGATTGGTTAACATTTGATTGGGCACCCCTCCCCAAACAAGTTGCCGTAGAGGACGCTGCTAGCAGAGGAGCTTGACTTCCAAGCACTCTAAAATAGACTGTCAGCAAGACGGCCTCTTCTGAAGTCCTGCCCTCCCAGAGACAATGCCAGGAACTCTGCATAGGCATTCAGTAAGAAACCATAATGCTGTCATTGTTTCATTAACTCTTTGAAAAAGGCAGCTCTATTGTTCACAGTTGCCATTCACTGCACAGGGGTTTGAGATGAGAACATGTGCTTACACTATAAATGCATTATATTCTCTTTTAAACATATTTAATTTGTATCTTCTGTGTCTTTATGCTGTGCATTTGAGCCTAAAGCTGTTCTTATACCACATCCTTGTTTCATTTCTAAATGAAAAGGTCTGGCACTGCTCAGTGGAGAAGTGGACTAAGACGCCTTTTTTTGATCAAGAGTTTGAATCCAAGTCAAGACTGCAGACCTGTTCCACTCTCTTTCTTTCTCTCTGTCTTTCCTTTCATTCTGTGTGGTAGTATCTAACAACATAGAAATTCATAAAAATAATTATCTGAATTATCACAGTGATGTTTCATTATTTGCACCGCTGATTTCCTTAACTAAAGCCCACATGGAGAGTTCTCCGTATGGAGCGGTGTACCTGTCCCCACCTCCGGACAACAACTGGAGAAGGTGAGTAACGCCTCTGTTGAGCCACTGACAAAATGGTTATTGTCTTCTCTTCTTCCTCTAACTAGATTATTTTACAACAGGAACTGTTTCCTCTTGCCAACCTATTTCCTGTGTCAAGTTTCTCTGTGCCCACAAACATTGCCTTTCTATAGCCGAGCACCAGCCACCTCGATCAAACTTAGATCAGAAATGTGTCCCGTAGTTGGATGTCCAGAGCAGAATGGGGGCAGTGTGATGGGTGGAGTTGTTTGCCTTGGCGTTGTGTCTGCTCAGAAATGCTTAAAGTGTCTGGCTGCTGTGTTCTAACCCCCCAGGAAGGCTATGTCTACCAAAAGGTGTTTGACAGATAGCCTTTTGGTTTAAAGGTCATGCCCAACAGCAATCATCCTACCATTAGTTATTCCATGCTGTCAGCACAGCACCGCTGCCCTGTGGTATCTCTAACTCGACAGAGATTCAATCTCAATACTTGCTGAAAAACAATACTAGACTAGCTTGCCCTGATATGGGCTGCCAAGATCTCTTTTTCCAGTTCAACTGCCTGGTTGTGCCTACCTAGAGCAGTCAGTGTAATTAGTAGACTGCTTTTCCCCAGTGTTTACAAGAGAGTGAATTATGGCCCTGCGATAAAAAGCTCAGCCAAGCCCCTCCCCGCTCGCTCTCTGTCTCTCTGTCTCTCTTGTTCGATCTTCCCAGTTGTGTTTTGAATGCTAGTTTGGCCGGCTGCCAATCACCCTGCCTCGTCTTCCACAGCACAGACACAGCCAGTCGCCAACCTCCATGTTGAGTGTACTGTAACAGCTTGTAAAGGTGAATAAGGCCTACGCCCTCTTGTCATTGTTGACAGCAGAAAACAGGTTGGCTGACAAATGTCCTTACGGAGCGAGCAGACGTGAGTGTTCTTAGTGTGGGTGTGTTTCTGCCAGAGCCATGTGGCACAAACCACACAACGCAAACTCTCATGTTGAGTTTTTGAGTGGATTCACACTGATTTGTCCACGAGTATGTTCCGCCATGAAAGATCAAGCATCGTATCATTTACGATTCAGTTCCAGAACATTTTTATTTGCTGTTGATGATTTTGATTTAACCTTTACCATGTCCTTCGCCAAACAATTTAGTTCTTTTTGAGAATCTCTGTTTGAGGTCAAGTCGAAATATTGCTGTGCTTATGGTACATGTTGGCTTGGTTACGAGGTATACCCATTATTCATTCATGAAATGATCAAGTGCGCGCCTGCATTGACAGGATGTGTATTTGAACTGCCGCATGCCAAGTAAGACTGTTCATTATATAATAGGTTGGGCCAAATGATGCAGTAGTAGTTTGTGACAAAATGATTTGCCATTGAATGCATGTTAATGCCTGTTTTACCACAGCTTTGCAAATGTTGGGATTGTCAAAACATAATTTTCAGTCTGTGATGTTTTGTTTGGCTTTGTTTTCTTTAGCTGTCAGGAATTCCTGGTTTACCTTGCTTTCTAATCTTACATTTCTTTCAAATCCCTGCATTACAATAGCCCTGCACAATGGCCTGCTCTACTCAACTCTACTTCATTCTACTCTTGTTCATCTCTCCCTTTGGTTGTTGTTTCTCCACCTCCACCATTCCCCACCATAGCCCTCTCTGTGTGATTGGCATCAGCTATGTCAAGTCTCTGCAGGCCAAGCCTAGCCTCCTGCTCCAACCTGCAGCAGATTGTTGTCACAGTGTGTAACAGGGATATGCTTCCCCCTCAGCGGTGGATTTTGGCCCGCTTCACTGTTACAGGCAGAGATATACAAGTTTCCCCTCAGTGCTGGCTGAAATTCGCTGTGTCCGAGGAGACAAGAGTCAGAAAGTTTGGAGAAAATCCAGCCCATCTGCTTACCATCCAACCCATCTGCTTAGCATCAGAACTACAACAGAATTTTACAAGCGTTTTAGTTTAATTGTCTTCTGGGTTGCTGTTTTAGTGTTGGTCTGACTATTTACTGAACTTGTGGGAGGGGGTGTGACCAGCTTATATTCAAAACTAGGTTCTGATCTAGATCTTTCTTGCTCATATCTGCCCTGCATCTATTGCCTTTTCTAATGCTTTAGCCTAGAGATATGGGAGTGCTTTTGGCTGCTCTTGCTTATTGCTGGTAGCTCGTTGTACTCATGGCTTGGAAAATGTTTGGCTATGAGCCTTCTTGAAATGTAGCCCATCATGATCTGCCAGGATGTCGGGAGTGACTTAAATTCACGATTCATTTTGGTTGATTAACATAATCTGATTCTTGCAGAGCAGAGGAGAAATGGATAACAAGGTGGAGATGAACGTGACATGGAAGTCAAGTAGCTGGAGTAGAACTCGTCTTAATTATGGTGTAATTGGCAATAAAAATGCAGCAGGCATTTTCATACCTCTTCTCGTGAATATCAGACCAAAAAGGTTCCACAGATGAGATCAGAAGTCAGTACTGGTTGCATTTCCGACTCTGTTAGGCTCATGGGCTAAAGATGGTCATAGCCCAGAGGTAGCTGCATTTCTAACAACCAGTCCCATTGTAAAATGGTGTTTGTTGATTGTATTTTCCATGAGAGCTTACTTCAAATGCTACATTCTTCATCACCAAAGAGGAAAAAGATGACAGGGTTCAAACAGAAGCCACCAATTGAAATGTATTAAATTCGAGCTTTACAGATGTGTTTTTATTAATTGTAAATTGTCATGTGAGATAATGGTAGTAGTACGTTAGTACTACTTAGAACTACCACAGTGTTCAGTGTCAGCAAGTAATTGATTGTTTTGGCCAAATGGAAATGCATTAAGTCTGTAAAATGAGGGGGGGGGGGGGGGGGACTAGTCACGTCACTAATTAGGTCATAATTGTCCCACGCAATAATAGCAATGTTTCAGACTAATGTGTGTCTCAGTCCTGTAAGCTATGTAGGTGATCAAAATGAATGAATGAATGCATACATGTTCTTTAGCACAAACTGGTTCATATATTTGCAACAAAAACATGTTTCACTTATTAAGCTGAACAAACTATGTACTGACTAAACATTTAGCCTAAATGGAGACTTGACACTTTGTCAGATGGTAGAGAGGATGAGTCTGGGCTCAAGTCTTGCCAAAGTAGGGAACCTCTTCCTCCAGTAAATCCCTCTTTCTGGGAAATCCCATTGAACAAGTTTCTCTTTTTTACACTTTTGTACAAGAGACTGCTATGAATATTTAAAAAAAAAAGCCTCTTCCTCTTGTCCAGCGGACAGTCCAGCGAACAAGTGGCTGAAGCTAATGTGGATCCCTGGAATTGGTCTTAGGCTCTTGTCTTCCTGCAGTGAGAGGCAGATTCTCTGCTAGTCCCTCTCAGGGGAGAGTGGGGCGGTAAGTGTTTACAACGCCGACCACATCTGCACTGCATTACCGCCAGTCAGCTCTGGAGAAGAGCCACAGATCTGTTTAACCCTTTCAGTGCTTGAACTACCACTACTGTATACACAGCTTCTTTTCTCAAGCACTGGGGATTGTCATAGAGCCAACTTCTGTGAGGAGAGTGGATGAAGATCAGATCAACTTAAGAGAGAGGGAGGAGAGGGAAAGATTTGTATGAGCATATGATTGAGAAACACAACATTTTTGTGTGTGTTTTTGCTTTATACCTTTGGTGCTCTATGTTTGTGATCAAATGACTCAAGTCAAGCTTCCCAGCCTCTGTCAGATCAATGTACTTGGATCCGGTGGGTCAGTGCTTTGGGATTGTCAAGCACGACAGAAATGCAGGGGAACTGGGCTGTTCACAGGCTCCATGACCAGCAGTCTGGCCAACAGATTTTATCATCTCTCTGGGCTGATCAGGCTGTTTTTTCTTAAGAAACATTTTTTTGTAATTTTTCTGACCATGTCATTTTTATTGAGTTGGGACTTGATTTTGAAATTGTATGCTGGTGTCTGGGTAGAGAGGGTGCTGACTGGGCTTGGTTCCTGGGTCCAGAGGCTTTAGACCTGGATAGACCCCTGGATGTGTCCCATCGGAGACCAGCTGCTTCAGGTCATCCACCAGGGTCACAGCCGTCATCCCAGTCCCACGCCCTCCTCCTCTTCCACTCACCCATCTTTGGCCTGCTCTTCCCGCACCAGCCTCTCTAGGGATGAAGTCATAGACCAAGCTCCCTAGAGATAGAACTGTACAGAGACTTTCTAGATCGTAAAATTTCCTCAGCTGCCTTACTGGGGGATGTGGAGTGACTCTGATTCTAGAGGGTTTTATCCTCCATCTAGGTGGTCTGATTGCCACCCTCTAATAAAAAGGCCTGTGTTTCAGCCAGTGTATACCAACTACGTTCTCACCCTAAAATCACACCAATCCCTTACAAAAGACTGCAACGGTCGGCATCAGATGGCCATAACCATTATCAGCACAATATTTGGCTGGTTTAGCCCAGTTGACTGTCAGTCTCTCAATGTGATTTTGTGTTTAATCTTCCATGCTGCACTGTTTGGCCTCTGATCGTCTGTAAGCTATTTTCAGAGTGTGTCTTTTTTCTTTCTCCTGAATTTCTGCTTAAAAATATGATAAATGAGGGGGAGTTTTAGAGGATAGATTGGGATATTTAGATGGTTGTGTAACAATATTCTCATCTTTATTCTGTTTGGTTCACATGTAATAATGGCACAATCTAAAGTTAGATGAAACTTAAATTAGCCCTGTGGGGACATGGACCATTGCGGTAGTAGTAGTAGTAGTAGTAGTAATAAGTATTTAGTAATCAGATATATATAACCCTAAGGCTACGTTCACAGAGATCCAACTTTTGTTGTTCTCTCTCATGTTTTAAAAGTGACCCATGTCAGACATTGGTATGAACAGACAGCTACTGTGAAATGAGCCACATGTGCAAATGAACAACAACAAATGTCGTCATATTTGCGAGACAGTACATCATGGAAGTTGGTGAAACTGCGGTCCAAGCGTTCATTTTAAGAAATATTTGTAGTGGAGTTCAGATGAGACTTTGTCTGCTGATGAAGAGTGACAATGACCGTGATCTGCATCATGGAGTGTGAGGTAAAAACCACATGAATTCCGATCTGACAGATGAAACTCAGGTTGCATTGCCTTGTATCAGATATGTGTCAGATCTTGGACCACTTCTACCTTTTATTGGATTTGGGCCACTTCACCTGTAGTGTGAATGGACTCGGAAGAGGCAGCTCAACTAACACACAGCCAGTTTCAAGATATGTACGCTATGCTTGGTAGTCAGTAATGTATTCGTACGGATGTTGTATCAGTGTGTCTAAGGAACAATAGCAACTTTTCTGTGTATGACAGTCATAAACCCTCACATGGACGCACATGATGAGCACATGATAATCAATACATTGGAACATACAAAGGGCATACATACATACATACATGCATACATACATAGTACATATTTTCTGTACAACCAGAGAAGCCAGCAGGAAGACTCAGTGAGAAGGCAGACAGGAAGCGAGCAGGAAAACAAAACCTTGACATCTCATTGTGTTGGAGGTGTATTAGTGTTCACGAGTGGTGGATGGGTGGAGTGCTACCGCGCATCTTCATTCCATAGCCTAGCCCATAGCCCTCAAGATAAATGTAGGCAATTACACCTTTCAGTGACAGGCACAGTGACTGAAGCCAGGTGATGGGACACCTATGGAGGTGTTTTCGATTCTGTAGGTCTTTCACCTTTCACCACCTTTTTTTAACCTGGTCATCCAGTGTCACAGTGTATCCAGCAGCACTGCCAGGTCAGAGGTGGCCCCCTGTAGTATGACTGGAGACCTACAGGCTTTGGTGGTGCATCGTTTCCAGTGGTGGAAAGTAACTAAGTACATTTACTCAAGTACTGTACTTAAGTACAATTTTGAGATACTTGTACTTTACTTGAGTATTTCCATTTGATGCTACTTTATACTTCCACTCCACTACATTTCAGAGGGAAATATTGTACTTTCTACTCCACTACATTTATTTGACAGCTTTAGTTACTTTTCAGATGGAGATTTGACACAATGGATAATATAACAAGCTTTTAAAATACAACACATTGTTAAAGATTAAACCAGTGGTTTCCAACCTTTTTGGCTTTTGACGTCTTACAAAAAGCAGTGTGTAGTCGGGGTCACGTTTCAGATGTCTATGAGTTGTTAACAGCTCCACCAAATAGTGTTTTTTCCCTCTAAACCTCACATGGTTTCATTTCAATACATGTTCAAATGATCCAATATTTCAGCAAAAATCAAAGATTAGAGAAAAAGTCCAAAAACTGAAAACAGATTTGTGTATCAGAACTTTGTTTTTTCTTCTTTCCTCTCCCATTAATCATCTCACGACCCCTCAGATTTATCTGGTGACCCTTTGGAGGGCCCGACCCCTAGGTTGGGAACCACTGGACTAAACTAGCTAACTGTATATAAAGTAGTTCAAACTAGCTCCACCTCCAGCAGCTACAACAGTAACATGCTGCTTACACACTGATGCTTCAGTATTAATAATCTAATGATGTCATATATAATAAAATATCAGTCAGAGGGACCAACCACTATTTTTACTTACTTTAACTACATTTTGCTGCTAATACTTATGTACTTTTACTTAAATAGGATTTTTCATGCAGGACTTTTACTTGTAATGGGGTATTACTTGTAATGGAGTATTTTTACATTGCTGTATTAGTACTTTTACTTAAGTAAAGGATCAGAGTACTTCTTCCACAACTGATCATTTCTCACCTATAGTATGAATTGGTAATAACAAATGATGAAGATAAGGTGATCTACCAAACCAAGGTGGAATTGCGCACAATGTACTTTAGATTGAGGTCTAATTTCAAGAAATATTTCCCCATGGGGACAATATGATATAAGTGATTTCTTTTATTATGCCCACATCTTCTCAAGCCCAAGGTTTATGCCATCTTTTCTGAATTTTCACTCTGTCAGGGTACATTTTGCTGCTGTTTGCTGGATACCTTGCATCTCCATAATGTCAACTTTTAAGGATTTAAGAAAAACAACATTGTTTTTAGCTTGACAACCCTGCATTTTTTTGTGTATCAAACAGGTTTTTAAGTTTTTCAACCCGTAGAGGACCACGTAATCCTTCAATTTAAGTTACAGCTTGAAAATCACCAAAATTGGGGTTGCAAGATATTCACTGAATGATTCCACAGACATGTTCTACATGCCTTATCACAGGGGGCCAAAAACATGACTACCAGCAGCACTAATTGCACCCCTTTCATGGGTCATGTGAGCAAGGCTGGAAATAGATGGTCATTGTAGGAAACCCATCCGGGTTGTTAAGCAGAAACAGTGGCATTCTTGGAAGACTAGCTGTATGTGGTTTTATCCAAATAAGAGTGGTTGCTTCAGCATGCTTTTAGTCTTGACTTAGCAAGAGTCAAGACCCCTTTTTGCTGAACGCTCCAGATAAATCCACTTAGTCACTGTTCCCGCTCCATTGTTTCGGGCGTTGACAATGACTCTTCACATCAGTTGTTTACGCTGCTTCTCTCTCCCCGGCTAACCATTCCCTGGAGGGCTGGTTGTGTTGCACCAGTTGTATCTCCCTGTTAGATATGGGAGAACAGCTTGTAACTGCTCCTCAGCTACAGATTTCTAAACCTGGCATTAAATTCTCAGAGGGCCCCCTTCTGCAGACATCCTTGTTGGCACTCCTCTTATCTTTCTTTGTCTTCATTTCATCCCTCTATTTTGTCTCTGTTGTTTTTCTGTGTTTCTGTCTTTCCTTTTTTCCTCAGATATGCAAGGGTTTAGACTATTTTCCAGGTTCATTCTTCTTTCCACACATACACCAACAGAGACGCACCTTATTTCTGACCAAGATGTTTCTTCTTCTTCGTAAACTTTAGGGCAGGAGTTTCTTGTCCTCAACCAGGTGGCTCTCAATGGCTCTCACCCACTAAATGTGTCTGTCATGCTTTTCTTCTGTCTCTCTCTTTGAAGGGAACAGCAGCCATGGACTGAGGAAAAACGCCCTGGGTTTAGATTATTATCACAACTCAACAGGTGACCCATGACCCCTCTCTCTATGTCAATCTCTCACCCTCAATCTGTTTCCCACTTTATCTCTCTTGCTTGTTGCTCTCTCTTCACTCTCTCACTCACACACAGACCAACCATTCTGTTCATTGTCTTTTTGCAATCTTTCTCACTATATATAATTTTGTGGTTTCTATCCTTTGTAAAGTTCTGTAAATCTCTGTCTTATTTCTAACATCCTAATTGTAACATCTTAATAATCCTTTAATTTCTTCCTCTGAGGCATTGAGATACAGGGTCACAGAGTCTGAGCTCAAGACTGTTACGGTTGGTTACTGTAGTTTCCCGCTCACCTGTCCATCTCGGTATTTCTTAAACACTAATCAATAGTTCTTCTTACTAACCCAGCTTTAGGGCACACAACTCTTGTCAGCACGGCGTTTCCTTCGCAGCTAACATCAAGGCTCCTGATTCCCATCTGATTAATTTTCTTTCTTTCAATCTGTCTGTTATGTATATCTTTCTCCAAGTACTGTATTTATAAAGTGTTGTTTTTTTAAACTGATGTATTTCTGTAAATTACAGTAATCTGAATTCAATGTGAGTCCAGCTTGTGCTGACAATGGACAGAACATGGGCAGTGTTATGGGGCCAACACAGAGAGGAATTTACATCCCCAAACTTTAAATTTTTCAACCTTTACAGAAGTATCTGCCTTGTTCTGAAAATCCGTTTGGAAACGGCAACTGTGCCATTCAAAATAATACATTGAAGGCAATTTGAGAACCATTTCTTTTTCAGCAATTTTAGATGAGCAGTGTAGGCTGCAGCAACTCAAAATGATATAACTGTGCATAATGTACTTTGTAAATGTAATTAAAATGCTTAAAAGTACCCATAATCTAATGAAATGCTGAACACAATAGACCTCTGTGGTCACTGTATTACACTGTTAATTTGTATGTCGTTTATTACATTGTATACAATAGGAATTTTCCATGACGGAGATGATTCCCATAAAGGATGTGTTGCCATGCATTATCAAAAATGCAATTGGATGTAATGCTAACTGTTGTGGTAGCCGCAGAGCTGGGTGGTGATCATTATGTTTGTCTAGAGCTGCCGCGGTATTGATTTTTTCCTTACCGCACAAATTAGCGAAGCCATTCAAACCGTCGTGGTAACCACCATAAAAAAAAATAATTTAAACCTCAGAACAGTGTTACAGTTGTTGTAAGTGCTCACCACTTGTTGCTGTCCTGGTTGTATTTAGTCACTCTGGCAAATGCCTCGGAGACTCCTAACTGACGTAGTGCCGAGCCGGGACCTCCCGAGGTAGATGGGGTGCCTTTCATTGCATCGTATAACGAGTGGTCCTAAGATGTGATGCTAGATTTGTCGTGTTTCCTCGTTGATTTTTTGGCTGCAAATGCGGCACACTGCCTCATCCAAATTCTTTGGCTTTCCCTCTTCATCGGGCTCAAAGCCAAAATGTTCCCAAACAGGAGAAGTAAGGTTGGGTTTCGCTACAAGATCCATGTTTTTAGCCTAATTTGAAGCGAAAACTTTCCGTAGCCAACAGTTGCAAAGCATGTTCTGGGGGGTGGCACGTTCTCCGATCAGAACGTTAACTGCACAACTGTGAGTGGAAACTTTCAAAAAATAGTATTGCATTTATTTCAGATCACATTACTTTTACAAGCAAAAATTGGAACATAAACAATAGGCCTAAAATAAACAAAAAAAAACCCAGTGGTGAAGCAGTGATCAGCTTGACTCTGCGGTGGGGAGTGACGTGATTGCGTTACCACGGTAATGCGGCAGCTCTATGTTTGTCTTTGTTGTTATTTTTAATGTATATACTTTGAATAGTGTACATTGAGTAGTAAATCTTTTGCTGAACAATGTACTGTAGTAACTACAGACATTGTAATATGATATTCCATTATAATTTAATTATGAAGTTAGTTGTAATTTCTTTAGGTTATGATGTCATTAGTCCAGCATTTTATTACATCAGGAACATGTTTTCAATCGCATAGTTTTTATTTGGTTTTTATTACATTATGCATAGTTATTATAATATGTGCCGGTATTAAATTGAGTATGTGACATTATTACATCAGTCGCCACATAGTCTCTCCAAACCACCAAACGGTTCTTAAAATATACACTAAACTTAGAAATGGAGAACTTAGAAATGGAACTGAAAATATTCTACAAGCAACCATGAGTGTTTATGTTGATGTCTTTTATTTTTCTAGGCTAATTCTGTGTGACTTTACTGGTGGAATAAAAACCAAACTAAATAAAAACTTGATCGTTTTAAAACTAATTATCCGCTGACAAAATAGTTTTTTCTATTATACTGCACGGGTGAGACCTTAATGTGGTTCAACAATGTGTGTACTGCAAGGAAAGTAAGAATGACGCATTAAGGGAGCCATTGAGGCTTAATGGAGAGCACTAGAGAAAGCCCTCAGCTGGAGTGAAATAGGACTGTGTGTGTGCATGGGTTGGCCCATGCATGAGTGTGTGGTTGAGAGGCAGGTGTAAGTGAAAGATGAACCTGTGTAAGTGTACAAACTCACAGTTCATATGCGGCTGTGTTTGCATGCAGCCAAGGACGAATTTACTTATTCAAAATAAAAGGATCTTGTCTAGCTGTGACTTGAAATTTGACCCTGACAGAGAGTTTGCCTTTGAAAATCCATTAAAGAGGAGAATATTTAGTACATCAGTGATTCAAATGCACTCTTGTGTGCAAGTGGCAAAATTCTGCACAGTACGCATGTTGTCAAATTCATTTCAGTGACTACTGTGTAAACTGCCTTTTAATAGATATTTGATCTTTTGCCTCTCATGCCATTTTGATAATAGTTTCATATTTATTGCATCTTTTAGGTTTTTACCTCTATTTGACTCCTAATCATTATTTTTTAGGGGGTGACAACAGAGAATAGCATGTCCAAATAAAGTGGGCCTGTTTGATTATTATTTAATCTGTCAGCCAAACTGTGATTCTTTCACAGACTCGTAAACATTTAGTCCAATGCAAGTCTTGTGAGGATGTATCTGTAAGGTCAGTTTCAGCCTGCAGATGAATGCAGCCTGGTGTGTGGAGGCAGAGCCGAACACAGAATGACTCACTGACCTTCCAGCCACGAGGAATCCTCTGCCTCTGTCCAAGGTGCTGTAACGCTCTCCTCCTCCTCCTCCACAGAACCAACTCAGACTCGGCTCTTCACACGAGCGCTATGAACCCAAACCCCCAGGACCCCTTTGGCATGAACCAGCAGATGGGTCGAGGTCCCCCCCAGCGTAATGGTGAGAGTCAAACACACATACACACACAAGAGACCTGGGCTTTTTTTGTGTGTCTGCGTAACTCTGCATTCACACCACCAGCAGTGTTTTTAGTCACAGCCACAGAAACGCTCTTTTTAATCAATGCTGCTGTGTACTGCCACATGTCCTGTGCGTCATTTGACTTGCTTTATTTCTTTACGCTTCAGGTCTTTTTTAATTTTACTCACTTGTGTAAACGCACCATTTAAATCTATTGCATAGACTTTTAAACCATTAAAATACGAGGATTTTGGTGTATTTTCTCTACTAACTAGACAATAGCTGAGAATGATCCCACCTGTCCATGGTCAACTTCTGAAAAACAAATTCTATTCTTTCATATATTTTCCAATATATATGAAAGATATATACCATAGAGACCAGATGAAAGTACTGTAAGAAACCAGGTGGACCTACTCATAGTATGACACTGGGACTCACCAGCCGGGGCAGGAAACACAGCCTTCAGAGACTCACTTAAACCTAATTAAGAAGATCCACTTGTGTATCAAGACACCTCCTCTAATACTAATCCAGTGCACTGGACTTTGTACTGTAGCTACAACCTGGTGAGAGCAGAACTCCACTTCATAGCAGCATAGAACACACATATGATTTAAAGTAGACGCCTGATCAGTCACATACAGTAGATAGGGTGCTCCTATACTGGGCCCATGGCTTGGTAATCATGCTAGTTTATGGTGTTTGTGTTTCTCTCCCTGGGTCATTCATTAACAGAGAACACAGTCCATCCAGCCAGCTCCTTTCAGACCCACAGCTAATCTAGGTTACATTACACAAATCTATCATCAGTCCTACATCTATTGCTTTAGAATCTACCTTTTATACCTATGTAATTGAAGTCTTATTGCAACATAAATTTTCACCCAGAAGCCACCCGTATCCAACCAAAGAAAAGGTGTAATTCTTTATTCAAATATCACAGAAGTGAGGCGACGAATGACTGAGAGCCTCTTTTCATTCCCTCTTTGTCCCTCTCTTTCGCGCTCTTTACTCACTTAGTTTATCTTCTCCCATCCCTTCACTTCCCCTTACTGTTTCCATCTGAGCGGGTGGCAGTCCAGTGTGTTTGTGTGGCGGTGTTGTCACCTTAGTCAGATCTCAGCGCTGATGAGGCGTGGAGTGGATGAGGGGAGTGCTCCTCCAGTGGATTACTACCCGCTTTGTTTAGCCAACAAGTTTAAACAGGATATTGGCTTAAGATCCGGGCCAAGCATGAGTTTCAAATACAAACAGAATCAACGCGGCGTGGATATATGGCTCAGGGCTCTCTGTGTCTGTTGTGTTCTAATTGGCTCACCTTCAACCCAGTTGGAAAAGTAGGGGTGTGATGCTTGTTAAAATAGCTGATATCAGGAATTTCAGTGTTTCTGATTCTGATTGCTCCCTATTATCCCCATGTCCCATGGAAATCCTGCAGAGAGCCTCAGTCAGTGCAGAGTCAGTGAAAATAACTACAGTGCCAACAGACCTGGGAACAGGCCATTATAGTTGAACCATGCATGTAGTTAGCCTAATATTTTCCCCAGTGGTGGACTGAACCGCCCGTAGAGGGTGGCATAGTATACATAGTCTACGTACATAGCCTACTGCATATAACCTACTATCACATACTACATAGCTATACAAACTGTATATCCTACCGAAAAGCGGGCCTGACACCAGACTGGTTCATGGTAAGGAACAACAGGCCCTGCCCCAGCGCCTCACTGCTGCCATTGCAGGAGAGCAGAGAGCTGCGAAGCCCGGGGGGCTCGTTGACACCTGTCAAGCCTCCAGCAGGCTCTGAGCGGTGTTGAGCCCGGGCTGATTAAAGAAACATCTAACAAGGAATTACGGCTATGAGTCACACGGATGCAGTGGAAACACTCGGAGCAGGGGAGTTCAGCTACAATCTTTTTGGTGTGTTCTTTTCTGCCGATTGGTGTCAACGGAAAAGGAGCACCATCAGTCAAGGGAGACCTAATGTTACCTCTGCAGCTGACAGGCTTGTGATTGTCGGTATGCTGTAGCAACACAGTGATTTTTTCCTAGGCCTGTGTGTATACGACACCCATACTGAGTACAGTGCACGCTGTAAGTGATCCAGCCAGGGACACAGGCCAGCCATTTTCCGTCCCAGTTGTCCCGTTTCCGTCCCAGTTGCGCCTCTGTGAGCAGCAGTGACTAGACACCTTTGATGGGAAATGAAATGATGCCGGACTGTTGTATCGCCTCATTGTGCCGTGCCTTCCAACAGCCTGAAAGCTGCCCCTCTAACTGAATGGGCCACTGAGAAAATGAGAGCATGGAAGGAGAAGGAATGGGTGGGTGAGTGATCAAAGGCGAATGAAAGAGACGCTGAATTAAAGTCAGAGGATGAGGAGACTTGAAGGGGACTTTGGGAGAAAGAAAAAATATTTTGCTAATAAACAACAGAGTGCACAGGAAGTGTTATTGCTAAACAGAAATGTTAGACAGAGTAGACAAAGAAGTAAGAAAGAGGGAAAGACAAAGAAGTGTGTATCTGGCATCAGGCCTACAGTGTGGAAGGAGAGAAAGAGGTTCATTGTGGCATGGGGAAAACAATGGCCTTCTTCATTCTTCTTGAGTCTATGAACCCCCACCCCACTTCTCTCTTCCCTCTCCTTGTTTCTGTGACTGTGATCCCTAATAACATGATGCCAGATGCCCAGCTGTTGTGTTTATGAAACTGCACAGTAATTGCAGTGTGTAGCCTAAAGGACCCGTTCCTGTTGCAGGGGCTGATTATTGTGCCAGAAATGCTGGGTTAATTCAAACAGCTGGTTAATTTTAAATCTGCCTTTGTGCTTTTTTTCCTATCTTTCTTTCTCTGTCTCTTCCTTGTTTTTTTTCTGTTTCTGCGGAGGCTGGTGTGCAGCTAGTGTGAATGAGGCAGAGGTGGACGGCTCCGGAGACGGTGAGTTGCACCTTCCTTCAGTAATTTTGACATCATACTAGATCGAACCTCTGTCCGCCTTTGCCTTTTAATCTCTCTCTCTAATTCACTCTCTCTCACACTCATCCATGTGGTCTAGGTAGGATCACCTGTTGACCTTTAATTTGTCTGTCTTCTCTCTGCAGTCTTCTCCTTTCCCACCCTGGCTAATGAGGAGAGTCTAATAGGTGTCAGTAAGCCTCTGCCCAAGCAGCTGTGGGAAGCCAAGAAGGTGAGATTTTGGAGCAACAAGTTGGCTTTACCAATGACACTAATGCCTGGGCTTGCTTTCTGCATGGCTTGACGCGCACAAGCTCCATATGAAAGCAGATGTATAGTCCGCATCTGTTTCCATTTGAAGCAAGAATCGGGCTTAAAGGATAAGGCCGGTGTTGTTTAATGCTTTGCTTACCGTCAACAAATCCTATGAAAATAACAAAATCAGCAATGATTTTGTTTTGCCAACAAGTCTCGTCCATGTAGCCGGTGCCCAATGAAGCCATGTCCCAGCAGCCATAGAACTCCATTGTATTAAAAAAACGATTAAAAACACGTCACAGAGCCATGCTGCTGCTCTGGGCAGCATATTTCACCATCACGATGCACCGGGCCGGCTGATTTTTTCCTCAAACAACTTAACAAGCCGGCTGTAAACACTTTGCGATCTCAGGAAAGTAGTTCCGTAGTACCGAAAAATAGTCCCCGGCGTAATGAAGAATTTGTTCCCATTTGAATTTGATTGGGTAATAACTACAACAGTCTGACTTTTCGTGGTAACAGTTTGCGATTTTTAAAATTGAAACTATGTCTTTGTGAGCTGTATTTCAAGGTTTTTAGCTTACAATTGGAGCCAGTGACTTCCGGGTTGATGGCTAAAAACGGTACATGGGAAGTCAGAAAGTAACGGGAGTAGAGCAAACGCACTGTTGATTTTGTTATTTTCATAGGATTTGTTGACAGTAAGCAATGCATTAAAAAACACCAGCCTTATCCTTTAAGAATACATGGAGACCATATGTACAGTCACCCACAGAGAGATTGAACCCCTTGACTTTTTGCTATTTGATTTGCTACAAAAGAAGCGTGATAATTTTTTGTCTTGGATTTCTGCAATACACTCTATAGATATTATTTCCATGTTGATAATCTGGAAATAATGCTCTAGAAATTTACGTTGGCATAAATTTGATTATAAATTTCACCTCCTGGTTTCATTCATATTAAATTGCTTTATTGGCAAAAATTGGTTCAACATTGTGTTTTCTCCAACTCAAAGCATAACTCTGTCCATTTTCGACCTGGTCCCTGTTTTCCCTTCTTATTCCATCATACCGATTGATCTGGACCAAAATCTCGTCAATTGCTTCAATACAGAGTAGCTATAGTGAAGCTTGATGAGATTTTCATCAGAATCCATATGATAGAAAATGAAGGGAAAATATGGTCCAGGTCGAAAATGGCTATAGTTATGCTTTAAGGTTGTAGTTGGAACAATATTTTCCTTTCTAGTGACCACTGATAAATTCAATATCATATTTTTTTTTCGTATTTTTTATCATATTTTTTATTATATTTTTATTTTAGGGTTTAGGCTGACTTTTGATTCAGAATATGAAACTAGTGTAATGTGTGAGCTTGAGGCAGTGTAACTAAATAAAGCAAGGAGCGTGAATACATTTTATAATTTTTGTTGTTTGTATGTTATGACTTAAAGTTAAACTCATCGAAGTTCCATTTCCTCTTTAATTTGAAAAAATAGAACATTCAGAACTGAGTCAAAAGATCCCAGATAAGTGCATTTTGAAATCCTTTTGTTGCCTAAGATAAGGTCAAGGGGGTGAATTCTTCTTGAGCAACTATAGCTTCAGTTCAACTCAGTTTACTTTTCCTTTCCAGGTCCAGTCCCTTGCGTCACGGCCTAAATCCTGTGAAGTGCCTGGAATCAAGTAAGTCTAAGGAAAAAAAACAGGGTTAACATGTTTGTTTTTTTTTCTTCTTTGGAAACATATTTTGTTTTGTTGCTTTTGTTGTACCCGGGTCATCCTTAAGGGATGTCACACAAAGTGTTTTGCAGTGTCACTGTAGTCGAAATAGGATTCTGTCACTCAAAATAGGATTCAGGTGTTTTCCCCAAACCGCTCGACAGTGACCACAATAAAATCCTAGAAATGGCATACTGCATTTCCTTCTGAAACAGGATGTCTGTATTCCTCTTCGCACCTCTAGCCCTGAAGCACAGTTTTGTTATTACAATCGATTCCCCCTGGCATTCTTTTATTACAGTTTACTCAGACTATTGTCTTCCCACTGGAAAATAACCTCTGATGTCATCTGCACTTGAAACATGCACGCAGAGATGAACGCACCATGGGCATTTTTACTAGCAGTGCATTAGCTTTACTTTACAGCAGCGGTTTTCCAGTTTGTTTTTACTGTGGATAGGTGGTTCAGATCAGACTACTCATCATCTGAATACAGAATGCTGTCTTCTGAAGAGATTTAACTGATCTCTGGAAAGATGTAGCATGGTGGAAATAAGTCATAGATGAACAAAGTGATGAATAAGAAATGTAAAACCTTGTAAAACCATTGTTCCCCAGTATTCCCTGAGGACATGGAATCATGTATGCAGCAGGAGCCAAGCTTCTTTGGCCTCTCTTTCATGTGTCTAATCTTCTGACCGAGAGAGACACACATGTTGTTGTTTGCGGTGGCAAACATTTGTACCACATATTGTCATTGTTTGTGTTCTGTCAGTGTGTGCCTGTGTGTGGACAGACAACAATGAGTCACGGTTGCTGCTACAGTCTGCCACTGAGGCAGCATACTAGCAGGAGTGGAAATCAGAAGAATAGAGGAAATGTTGAGGGGGTGGAAAACATAATAATCTAGAACAAGTGGAAGAGACGAGGAAAGCTCTTGTCAATTTGGAGATGGAAATGGGAGCACTTGAAATCATCGTCATTGATTATGCATGAGATTCACAGGTGCATTGAAGTATTTCCATTCATTCAGAGGATTTCTGAGTGTCAGCACATTTGTCTCGATGAGTCAAACCAGTTTTCTGTTAAGGCCTTCTCAGTAATCTCTCCCTTCCCTGCAGTATATTCCCATCTCCGGAGCAGAACCCCGGCCTGTCCCACTACCAGGGCTCGTTGAATACAGGCGGCTCCCTGCCGGATCTCAGCAACCTGCACTTCCCCTCCCCGCTCTCCACCCCGCTGGACCCCGAGGACAACGGGGGATACCCCAACCTCAGCGGGGGCAGCAGCACGGGAAACCTGCCGGCCGCCATGATGCACCTGGGCATTGGCAACTCACAGGGTGGGTGGAGCACAGCTTCCTCTGTGTATGTGTATGTACCTGCATGTGCACATGCTCGTGTGTGGCAGCGGTTGAAGTATATACTATGTCATTTGAAGGAAAATTACCATACAGTTGCTTTTCCATTCTATCCATTCAGCAGTATTAATCACACAAGCAATTTTAGGGCCTGCTGCATCTCCATTGATGAGATACAGCAGCAACTTATCTTCAATAAAATACAAAAAATACATACGCACTTATGTAGATGGAGCCACATTGTGTGTAAATTGTTCAAACACATTTCACATCAATAAGTGTCATTCAGAGTTTTAGCTCCTTTACTTCTAAGTCTAGTTTTCTTTTCCCTCAATTATTTTCCAGTGAATGCCGTATATAATTAGATTTTTTTAACATCTACTCGTTTTTGTGGCCATTTTTAAAATACACACTTTACAGTGTCAAACCTAGCATGAAATGAACTCCTGTCCTGGCTAACAAAGACGCTCTAACTAAAAAGACATAGATGTGACAATAAAGTTTGTAAGACATGTTTTTGAGGGATTATTTCCTGGAGGATTCCATTTCTTCCTGTGGGTGGCATTGACAGTAAGCAGAGCGTAAGGTAATGCAGCACACTGATATGAAAACTCAGGCATCATGAAATAACAATAAAACTGACAATTGGAATATTACAAATTAAGGGTGCTACAAACAAAAGGACAATCCAGGCACTCCAAATATAGAAAAATATAACCACGAGGAAGGAAATATTTAAAAAGCCTTTATTGTAGTGTCTAAATCATTAAAAAAGCCAACATGTTTCAACCACTGTAGGTCTTCTTCAGGGCTTTAAACGTTTAAATACGTTTTTAAATATTTCCTTCCTCGTGGTTCTATTTTTTTATATTTGGAGTGCCTGGATTGTCCTTTTGTTTGTAGCACACTTCCCCCCCCTCCGTTTTCCAAGAGCACCCGACACATTTTTGATCCTAGTTTGACAATATAGAGCAACCAGTCATTTCCTTTTTTTCTTTTTTTTTCTAAAACAAATTAAGGCTTCATGTCTACTGTGATGGATTATCTACTTGCTTGGGCAATTTTCAAGTCTGGAAGTTGTTTTTCATACTGTATAAAAGTGAGTGACAACAAATGGCTTCTTCTGAAGGGAGGAAAACGACCTCTGATATCTCCAACTATGCTGACTGTGTGCAGACACCAGTGGGCAAAAACTTAAAAACACCAGTATAGCCCTTTAATAACATACTCTTTTAGTTATTTTGCTTGACATAACATTATAATGCTACACTCACAACCTCAGTCCTGAGTTCTTGGTTTCCCTCTAATTTAATTCCTGGTACCTGAACTTTGAGGCCTTGTGCCCCACCCAACATCTTTGGAGTGCCACCACCGGCATCCCGGACCCCAAGTTGGGAACCACTGCTCCAGTGTGTTGAGCTGGTTCTTGTTTCTCTCCCTGCCAGTCAACCATACATTATAGATAGCCTATTGAATGATCTCTCTGTCTCCAGCTTCCTCCCGTTGAACTCTGCTGCCTGATCTGATCACATCCTCTTCTGCTCCTTCTCAGTCTTTCCTCCCTGTATTTTGTGACTGTGTGTGTGTGTGTGTTTGGGCTTCTATGTTGAACACAGTTCAGCTTGGCCGAGCACCAAAGCGACAGAGGAACTTTGACCCTATTTTGGCTCGCTACAATCAGCTCTTTTCTTTTCCCTCGCTTTCCCTCTGTTCTCTCATTTTCCTTTCCTCTGCTCTCCATCTTTCTCTCCCTCTCCAATCAGACAATAAAGTCTAGTGTTTATTGGGTGGGGACTGGAGAGCATGCTGGAAAATCGAGTACATACTACATCATAACTTCCACACATTCTCTTTGGTTTCTAAGGACTCATATCTGCTCCAGATTCACGGTTCTCTGTTGACTTATTAGTTTCATTCCCACTCGTATTCACATGGTGATGGTTTTGGATTTGTCTGATAGAGCGTATGTCTCATATTATCTTCTTTCTCCCTGCAGGTCTCTCCTCCTCCCTGAGCAACCCCTCCATCCAGGCGTCCCTCAACAACTCTCAGCTGCACTCGTCCCTGAGCAATCCCTCCATCCACTCGTCCCTGCGTCTGTCCTCGCTGTCCAACCCTCCCCCAGGAGGCATCAGCAACTCCCCCCGGCGGCGGCCCGCTCCCATCAGCCCTCTCACCTTGTCGCCCGGCGCCGAGCAGCGCAGGGGTTTGGCCAAGCAGCTGTCGCCCACCATGTCCCCCTCGCTGTCCCCCATCACACAGGTACACTCCTCATCTCACACCACAAGCGTTTCAAACGCCACAGACACTGAGAGATTGTTCTTTGACGTACAGCTGTGCTCTGAAGCAAGGTTAAACTAAAACTGAGAAACGAGTGTAGGTGTTAAAAAAAATTGTTGTAAACTGAAATAAAACTAACAATGAGACTTTGGGAAAAAACAAAATCTTAACTTTAACTGTCTCTACTTGTAAAGCTGAAATAAAAATATAATTGGAAGCAGCAATGAACAGGTCACAGCATGACAAGAAATGCACTGTGTACCCTAACTAACCCTTACTGTCACAACATAACTGTATTTTCTTCAAATCTCAACATAGCAATATTCGGCTTGGCAGATAGCTATAAAATTATGTTTATGACCAACCTGTTGCATTTTAAGTGGAATGATTACTTTGTCATGATTTCACTGTCAGTTGAACTTTTTTTTTGTGCAAATTTTTAAAAATGTATAGCTTAATAATGTGACCATTTTTGGACAGATCCTTTTACTTTTTGAAAACTAAGTAAAAGCAGATTAATGTACACATTTCATTCAGTTCATGAAAATTGACAGACATTACGTTCCTTGAGGCAAAAATGTTGAGCATGTCCAGATGCATATCTGTGCCAAGTTTCACATCTCTATAGCTAACGGCGCAGCGCGGCTAAGCCTTAGACTTTCAGGGCTTATTATAGCGCCCCCTATGGGCCAGTCAGTACCATTCTTTGTGTCCAAGTAGTGAGTCACTAGGACTGTTTGCCAAATTAGCAAAAAAGTTACCAATGTATGCCCGAGTTTTTAGACTGAATATAGAAAAATAATAGTAGGTTACCACTACCACAGCGTAGATCCCTGGTCTAGCTTTCAGTTTGGGAACGAACAGCTGCCTGGGTTCAACCTTTAAAACTCCTTCCGGCTGTCTCTTTCCTATCTAGGGAGTTGCCTTGGATACCAGCAACATGCCAATGGAGCCACCCCCACCCTATCCGCTTTACCAGCAGTCCCAGCATGCAGTGGGCCAGGGGCAACAACGGCAACAGCAACACCAACAACACCAACAACACCAACAACAGCAACCTGTTTCCCCACTTCAGAATATCCCCCTGGACTTCACCGCGAGCCCGGTAAGTGCCGTCAAGACGGTCTTTGACGGGGTGTTTGTTCCCACCTGCCTGCCATGCAAATTAATGTGCTTTATGTGTTTGTCAGACAGCGTCAGTCTATATTTCTTTCATGGTTTCCCACTGTATCTGTCTCCTTTGAAGCTGCTGAAGTGTGGGACAAATCTGAACAAATTCCTCCAGTGAATGGTTTTGTTTTGTATGTGTGTGTGTGCGGTTGCTTGCTGTGCCAGTCCCTTAAGGCTGTAGTGTGCGTTTGGTCCCAAGCTGGTTCTACTCCACCTCTCAGAACCACTGATAAAAAGTCCTTTGTTTACATGGCACATCTCATAGTTAACCTCAGGAAGGGGCTGCTTTCTGGCCAGTTGCTTTTCCTCCCAAACTTGGCAACCTGGGGCCAGATTCACCAATGTGTTCTTAAGATAGATCTTAAGAAATGACATGAGAGGAAAATTTAGGAAGTTCTTTAAGAAGGCTCTTAAGTGCAATTCCTCAATATTTTCTTAGTAACAGTCTCATTTCTTACGAATATCTTTAATTTTCCTACTTAAGAACTTCTCAAAATAGGGCCTGAATTAATTCTGGTTAACAAACTTTAGGCTTACTGCCATTGAGGCTAGGAGGCAACCCAAAGTGCTTCCATCTACAAAACAATTGGGTAAAAAACTATTTAGGGCAACTAAAACTGAAGTATATGAAAAGATTTAAACATTGGTTGCTGTTGGTAACTGTAATATTTGCAGGTGAAGACAGGTGAAGGGCTGTCTTAAAGTTAAGGAAAAAATCAAGAACAAATTTGAGAACTTTCATTTCAAGAATACCATTTATTCGTATGTTTTTTCTTAGGAAGAAACATAAGAAGAAAGTTAAGAAAATATCTAAGAACTGTTTTTGAGAATAGCATTTTTTCCTATTTTTTTCTTAAGACTAAAGTTAAGAAAAGAATGGCACTTGAGAGGGTTTTGTGAATCCGGCCCCTGGCGTCTTATGACTTGTTTTCCTTGTGACAGCACAACAACATGGCGGCGTTCTTCAGCGACCCCTTCATGGAGCCCCAGTTCTCCCACCGCCAGGGCAAGACTCTCCCCTATCAGGTACCGCCTTAACCCAGCACCCTGCTCCTGGACACACACACACACACACACACACACACAGCCCTACAGCTCACACACAAAAACAATGTTGTTTTCCCCAAAATGCGAATCAACTGGAGAAAGAAACTTCTGTTCCTTCAGTCAGGCAAGTCTCCCCAAATTAGAAATATTTTAGCAGTGACAAAACATGTGCTCATGTGTAATTGCTGTAGGTAGGGATACAGCAATGACTATTTTTAAGAAGAAATCATGTAAATTATTGACTTCTCCAAAACTTTATCTACTAGGTTAGCTAGCTAGCCACTTGGGCTCAAACAGCGCCAGATATGGGACAAAACTAGAATTATCCCCCTCAAGCTGTGTAAAATTACAGAGGAAACACTGGAAAAATCCCTCGGGTCTCCCAGCCCCTGATGTCATTGTCCATCGAAGGCCATCAGAGGTGTTTGGTTGGCCGATATGAAGATGTGTAAATGTTGGACATCGAACAGCCTCATTTTGTTGTCAGCACAGAGGTAGAAACAAAGGCCAAACAGATGCCAATTATTTAGATGTGATACTGATAGTTGGGGAGGAAAATTCAGCTGAACTGTTGGAATGCGGAGTGACGCGATTAGATGTGAAACAGTGGTTTGTTATTCAGAAATAAGACCTCAGGATGTGTTCATTTGCCAATCAGACTTGAGTAACAAAGCATCAACAAAGCAGTGTAATACTTTTTTAGATTTGGGGTCTATGTGTGGAATATGGACAGAAAATAAAACAGCTGACTATTATTGGTAACTATGAAGAGTCACACGCCAGTAACTATGAAGAGTCACACGCCACATTTTTGTCCCTGGTTATCTGGCAGGATAGTCGTGTGTTCTGTAATCCCCTGCAGGGGCAGTAGTTGTAACATCTGCTCCTCAGGCCACAGAGCTTTATGGATCAGTGTGAACAGAGGGTGTCTTGCTGTCATCAGGTGTGTTGTCAGGTTCACAAGGTTCTCAGCGTACTACAGCTTCCCACAACATTCACACTCCTGTCATGTTGTGAAGTAAGACATCACATAGAATAGGCTGCTCTTCCAGGAGAACACGACGACGTGGGACGCTAATCTCTTGTTTCCTCTGCTTACCACTCTCTCCCTCTCTCTCGCTCTCTGTCTCTCTCTCTCTCTCTCTCACCATCTGCCTGCAAGTTGGACCAATTCAGTCTGTTGGAAAACGCGATGAGCTCCGCCGCGGGGGGTTCGTGTTTCGACCCTTCCTCCTCGCTCTACTGCTCCCAGGCAGCCCTCGCGGGGCTTGGTGGCAGCCATGGCAACCTGCAGGACCCGCTGCAGATGAGGTCCAACATGCTCTACTCCAACTGCAGCGGAGGGGTTCCCAACATCATACTCACTGGTGGGCCTGACTGTTCTTCCACTCATTTAGTCACAAGAGTGTGATTGCATGCTTGTGTTTTTTGGGTGGGGTGGTGTTTAGGGTGAGTTGGTTCGTCTCTTCAATGTTTAATTATTTTGACTCCCCTGACAACATAAGCTCTATGATAAGAACCAGAGTCGGAAATGAATGAGGGCTTGGGGCAAAAAATACCCTTGAAAGTTCATTAGATCCTTGTAAAATTAGAATTAGAGGGCAAAAAATGCCCCCAATAATTAGGAGTGCCCTTTATTGCATTTCACACTGTTCACATTTTATTTGGTGAGTTGTCGTGAATGTGACTGCTGTCACCCCTGGGCCACCGTAGGTGATTCATGGACGTTTATAACCAGGGGATTCTTTCCACTGCTTTCTGGGTGATAAAAATGGAGCAGTTTGTAATCAGAAAACAACTTAATACGCAGCCTGAAGCAGTAGACACAACGCTGCGCAAACAACCGCATCAGAACAGAACATAAAACAGCCAGTATGATACAAAACTGGACAGTTGAGGGGACTGGTTGGGGACAAAGAGGGAAAAATGAAAACATCCTCTTCTACAAGGCCTAAAACATTTTTTAGTGGTACAAATTGCATGTTCATTTTAAGATTATTTCATTAGTTTAGAAAATTGCCCTCTGAAAAATGTTAACTTCTTACTCTGATGAGATGAGAACATAAATTCGATGATGATGAGATTGACTGTGATACATTTTCCTAGCTCCATCACTGGCATGGCCTCAGAAATGGTTACGTTTCCATAGTGATTCAACATATCAAGATCAGCATGCCAACATTTCTCAACAAATCAGAAGCCTTCCTTGAAGTTTCATTGTTGCACACAGTAGTATTCTAGTAGATGCACGTTGCCAAGTGAAAGGCTCTTGTTTCAGATTTAAATCAAAGCAGGTTTGCTAAGCGTAGTTTGTTGCAGGAGTAAAACAAATATAGTAAACCTTCATGCAGCTGATTTGTATCTGTGCTGCTTTAGGCTACAGCTGTGATGGATGTGAGCCGTCCCTGCTATGGCTGCAAGCACTGACTTTTTTTTTTTTGTGCCCTCCCAACCATGATTACACAGACAGTGATGCAATTTAGTGCAATAACTTTTAGGGGAGGAGTTTCAAATGAATTGGAATTGGATAGTAGTTGCATTCCTGTGTGAGAGAGAGAGGGGGGGGAGACAGAGAGAGAGAGAGAGAGCCCTTATGACTAATGGGTGAGGACAGACTGGATCTGTCAGCTGTGACAAGAGGAAGTATCGCTGTTTTCCAAACAGGAAGTAGCATTAATCACACACCACCACCCCACCACCACCCCTCTCTCTCCCTCCCTCTCTCCATCTCTTTCTCTCTCTCTGTAGATGACTCCAACCCCAGTCTGTCAAAGGACATCAGCAACGCACTGTCCGCTGTGCCAGAATGTTTTGACTCGGAGGGAGGCTTCCCATTGGAGGACGAGCTGCGCATAGAGCCCCTCAGCCTGGACGGTCTGAGCATGCTCAGTGATCCCGACATGGTGCTGCCAGACCCATCTGTGGAGGATACTTTCCGCAGTGACAGACTTTGAACATAACGGATATCACAGGTTTAAAGAAAAAGACCTGATTTCTCTTTAACACACACACACACACACACACACGCACACACACACAGACTTGCAGTATATGGAGTGTACAAATCTAAATATGCATGCAGACAATCTATAGGGCCACTGTGCATGCACCCACTGCCACTAAGATTCAGTAAATGTGAAAGACGTGATTAGCGTGCACACAGTTATGCATACACACGCACACACACTTCTTTGAGGAGGACACTTGTGAACAAACACTGTTTACACCGGCTTCATGCGAAGTTGCTCTCACACACGGTCACTCTCTATAGTTACTTTAAACAAGATGAACCGGTATATATCTTATAGTACATCCACCACGCAAACAATATCAGCACCGACAGCTGAAGCCGTTCCAGAGAAACTTCAGCAGCAGAAGACAAACACAACGATCCAGAAACGTTCTTCTCAGACCCAAGTGGAAGTCCTCTCGTTTCTTTGTCTGTCACCAGCTCACACTGCCCCCCGCCACCCCACCCCACCCGCCTCACGCTGCACTCACAGCCACCTGAAGCCATGGCAACCTTATCACCATGGATACACACCATAGCAACCCCATCACCATACTGAGGAGCAGCGGGAATGTCGAGGCACGATGTTCCTCACTTATAGCGTCCGTCTGCGTTCAAACGACTGGGAGCCCGGAGCGTCCTGCAGTCCTCCTCCTGTTTGTGCAACGGCTGCAGTGAAACATTACATTACTTTGCTAGCAGAGTAACTGGCAGCCCACTTTCCTCCAGCTGAAGTCAAAGCCAGTCTTGCCATGGAAACTTCAGTGACCCGCAGGCTCTTGAACAATCATGGTAGAAATGAAGACTAGAGGATCTGCCTTTCTGCGCAGAGCATTATTTTTCAATTATTTTTTTTTTGCATATACAATATCAGATTATTTTTTGTAAAAACAAAAAGGATGTTTGCCACAGATCTATATATATATATATACATACATATATATATATATATATATAGTATATATGTATATATATGTAAGCCTCAATTTCAGTCTGATTAGAATGTATTTTCAAACTAGACAAAAAGGGCAAGCTGTTTACAAAGATGAGATTTTAATAAGTAAATACAATACTAAAGAGTATACCTTTTGAATTTCTGATAAATGATATAATTCTGAGATGTATTGAATAAATGCTATATTTTTGCTTGCAATTTGGACGGATCTCCCCTTCCCCCTGGTCACAGATGGACTCGGCTGGCAGGCAGAACTCTGATCACACTGGGACAACGTAAACCATGACAAAAGGAACTTTATTTTCAACTTGGTTTTGTTTTTAAATCTACTTCTGTGTATGTATATTCATTACATAAGTTTTATTTTACATTTTGTACTGACTTGTAATGCCGCTTGTATTTTAAATCTTGTGTTTTGAAAGAGGGCAGGCACTGTGCTAGTCTGGAGCGATCATTTTGCAAATATCTGTGTTTGGTTCAGGCTTTCTGTCCTCATGCTATGGCAGCAACCCCCTCTATGAGAAGTCAGAGTGACTTGTTCAGAGCAGACTTGACGCTGTGGACACTGGACTCCTGTAACATTGCACTTATCTTTTTTGCACTGATTGGTTCACATTGTGTAGATTGAATATTTTTTGCATCTGCATATTTTGATAATATGAATATATTTTTGTAACGAATAACCCAAAGAAATTCAGTGAAGCCATTACCAAGAAATTGAGACTCTTAATGTGACTAAATATAGTCAGTGCACATAGAAATAAGACAGTACACATATTTTCAATATACCGGTGAAAGGTTGTGTTACATTTTTATTATGTGATGTGAGAAAACAGACGACAGATATGAGTTATAATCTGGGCTTAGATGGTTGGTCCTGTAGTGATGTGTTTTTGTTTTGTAACAAAAGCCCAGATTTTACAATACATTAGCACATTTGATGATGTAATAACTGGCCATTTGGGCATTTGGTGCCCCCTAGTGTCTGTTTTACTGAACTCAGTTATTGCAAGTGAAATGTAAGGCAGCAAATCTCACATTTTTAATGTTGCTGCATGTGGAACAATCTCTTGACCTTGCTCTTTTGGCTATGCATCTTATCTCTGTTTCATTAACTGGTGAAATGCAACCTGTTGAACGGGTACAACTTAAATATTATGCAATGTAACATGGCTTGCAGTTTCCTCTTTACATTTACACTATATGTGTGGAATCAAATTTGATAGAAATAACAATATTACATGTGTCCAGTGTTCACAGTGTACAGACTGTCGCTAGATAAGAAGAGGGTCTGTTACTTCAGGATTGCATCTCCTCGATCAACACTGATTTCCTGCACTCTGACAACAAGAGTCGGTGTAGTAAATCATGTAAAACAACCCAGATGACATTTTAGATGAAAGCAACAGTGGTACAATGCTGCATGCCACTGTTATGTATTTTAAACTTTTCACTTGGAAGGTGTCACACATGCACTGTGTTCACCTTTGGGTTTTGAGTGCGTGAAAGAGATTCAAGTATGTTTGGTTATTTTTTTGTCAAATACAAAATGAAGAGTGGTGTGTGGGTATCATGAGGTCGTTTTATAACAGAGTTTATATTCAATTTCAACTGTTAATACTATAATCAGATTTGACCTGCTCTCCTGTAAGCCCTGTGTGACAGTGGACGAGAGGTGGAGCCATTTTGCAGTGTAATTATCCTGTTTCTGATGGGCTTTTGAAATGTGTCCCTCCCTCCTGCTATCTAAACGCCTGCCTTCTACTGCCTTACTTTGCTGTACTTTGACTTTTCACACCCCGACAATAACCTTTATGAGCTAATAATCCCCCGTAACTGTGACTTCTCACTGCCCTTTAGCTTCATTTGGCATTATCTGTCCTTGGTTGTTTTCTGTCAGTCTCGTTGTATCTTTGTTTTGTTTTGTTTTTTGTTTTTAATACCAATATTAGAGCTAATATTGTGGATATTGTTAAATTTTGCTGAAGGATTTCAGAGGGGTTTTTTTTTCTTTGTTTTGGTGTCTTACTTTTTTAGTTGACTATTAAAATGTACAGTTCTATTATTTAAAGAATGTTTCTTGTCCACTAGTGTTACTACTTTTTTGTAATGTCATTTGAGGTAATTTTTTTTTTCCAAATATTAAATTTTACTATACCACAAGGTTTTTGGTTTGTGACGTATGTTATAGTGCTTACCTTTTTTGATTTAATATAAACAATAAAACTCTATACTGTGTATCAAGTGATGATGTTGTTGGTTCAGTAATTGTTACTTTCTGCTGTTGTGCTGCCTGTTGTGGCCAGCAGGTGGCAGCAGTGTGGTGCAGTTTGTGTTCAACAGTCTCAACTCATGCTGTGTGGTTCCAGAAAAAAAACCTGCAGTGAGTCTCTGTAAAGGGTCTGATATTTTTCTAATCTTTGCAGAAATATGCTTACATCTTCCTTTATCTCTAGGCTGCAGACATTTTTTGTTGTTTTTTGTTAGTTTTCTTTTTCTTTTTTTGGTTACTGGCTAATTCAGCACAGTACACATCTTTGGTTTCAACCATGTAAGCCAGATATTGCCTGTTGGACACTAGTCTAGATCAGTGATTCTCAACCCTTTTCATATCAAGGACCCCTAATTTAGTCCACATTAGAGCCATGGACCCCCATTTGATAAGATTTTGTCCCTCGAACCCAAATCTGAGAATATTTTTATTGTTAGATATGATTTTGTACAGAATCCCATGACTGTATTGTAGGTAGAGAGATAACAGAGGAACTATGATCAAAATAGTCATTCTTCTACATTCTCTAATTGTTTTAACTTCTTGTAAATGAAATAATGCTGAAGTTTAACAATTCATCAGTTTGCTGGGGACCCCCTGGAACCCCGTCACGGACCCCTGGTGGTCCCCGGACTCCACGTTAAGAACCACTGGTCTAGATCATGGCCTCCCAAACCGTTTCATTTCAACAGCATCAAACCACAAACCTCCACTTGATAAGATTTTGTCCCACATACCTTATTTAGAAGATTTGTTTGTTAGAGCTAATTTGGAAAATAATTAAATGACTGTTCATATTATAGTTGGGGAGATAACATTAGAGAGATTGAAAGCTGTGATCAAAGCAGTCACTCTGTCATTATACTAACTTTTAGAGGATGGATTGGCAGTAATAGTGACATTAAACCTTAATTTTGCTGAGGAGTCCCATAGGACCCTTTCACGGACCCCTGGGGGGGCCCTGGACCACACTTTAGGAACCACTGGTCTAGATAACGGAGGTGAAAACCGAGAGAACATCCCTGCTGTTATACATGGAAGATAGAAAAAGGCAAAATGCAATGAAAAGAGAGAGAGACAAGTGCTAGTGGAGGACTTACTGTGATTTCTGTTTTTGTTTCTCAACCTGTCTTCATTTGGCATTCATCTAGCAAGAGTGAAAAGGTTGTGAAGTAGTTTTCTTATCTTGTACTAAGAGACTGATGCACTTTATTGTTCACATTGATCACTGCTGCTTGTTTCAGAAGAATTACACACAACCAGTTCAGGATGTGACTGAGAGGCTGAGGTCAAGTCAAATCCAATTTATTCCAACACTTCAGTTCTTCCTCATATTTCTGTTATTTATTCTTCTGCCTCTGCCTCACACTAACCCATTCATAAAATGCCCTTCAGTGTAGTAACTGGATTGGAATTTCACCTCTTCCCTCAATTGAAACGACATCGACCCCGATCCTGATCAATAAAGCGGCCGAGCGTAGTTTCTCTTTGTATCCCAGCTGCCAAACGCTACCAAAATAGCAAAATCTCCCCCCTCCAGGCGGGACGGACGGCAGTAATACAGCGTGTTTATTTGCCGGGACTCAAAGTGGAGTCAGATGGTAATAATGTAATCAGCGTCCTCTCCTCCTGCCAGCCTGCAGGGTGATGAGCTGCAGGATTAGCTGTGTTCTGTGAATCTCTACCAACAAAATAATGTGATTCCACAACAACATTCCTGCTCTGCTCAACAGCATCACGCTCTTTCTGCCTCCCTCCTGCCTCTCTTCTACCATTTCCTCCACCTCCCTCTCTCTCTCTCTCTGTGTCCCTCCATCTCTCTCTGTCCCTCTCA
>NW_027281322.1:135000-176385 GCF_046629955.1 Centroberyx affinis
AAAGTAAAGATAAAGAACAAACTCTTATTTACAATGACTGCCTGGCAAGAGGGGAAAAGGCCTTTTGATGGTGAATGGGGTAAAGGGGAGAAAAATAAATCAAATAGAAATAAATTAAGTAATAATATAAATAAATAAACAAACATAAATAAATGTGACAACCCTTTGGATTTGGATGGATGGATTTGGTCTCTGGATCACCAAAATCACTGGATTAAAATCCATTCAGTTGCTCCTTGGTCCAAGGTCGATCTGTCCACCAGTTTTCAGGGAAATTCATCCATATGTTTTTGAGATCTGCTGCTGACAGACAAAATAACTAACAGGACGAAAACAAAACCTCCTTGGCAGAAGGAACAATGAACAGAGAGATAAGATAAGAAGGCTGCTAGTTTGCAGAAACCCAATAAAGAAAACAAGGACAGCAGTAAAAGCAGCTCAGCAATGTCTGCTTACTGCTTCAGTAGGCCTACAGCAACACACACACAGTGACACACGCAGCCACACACACACACACACACACACACACACACACACACACCCTTAACAAGGCCCAGTTCATCACCAGTGGTGGAAGAAGTATTCAGATCTTTGACTTAAGTAAAAGTAGCAATACCACAGTGTAAAAATACTTTGTTACAAGTAAAAGTCCTGCATTCAAAATCTTACTTAAGTCAAAGTACAAAAGTATTGGCATCAAAATATACTTAAAGTAGCAAAAGTAAAAGTAGTCATTATGCAGAATGGCCCATTTCAGCATCATATATATCATGTTATTGGACTATAATTACTGATGCATTAATGTGTTCATCACTTTAATGTTGCAGCTGGTAAAGGTAGAGCTAATTTTAATTACTTTATATACTGCTGGGTAGCTTAACCTAAACCTAAAATATATCATAATTTATTAGTTGATTTATAATTTGTGTTAATAATCTAAATCTGCAAAGTAACTAGTAACTAAAGCTGTCAAAAAATGTAGTGGAGTAAAAAGTACAATATTTCCCTCTGAAATGTAGTGGAGTAGAAGTATAAAGTAAGTAAAGTACAAGTACCTCTGAATTGTACTTAAGTACAGTACTTGAGTAAAGGCACTTAGTTACTTTCCACCACTGTTCATCACCAAACCAGAGGAGACACACACACATCCCAGTGTACTGTTTTATGTTTTAGCAGGTGTTTGACTGTAGAAGCTACAAGAAATCATGAAAAAGGAGAACGCCACACGCTGTTTCCAATGCAGAACGTTGTAAAACACTGTGGGAACGTTGGAAGCAGTGTGCCACGTTTTCCTTTTTTCATGAGTCCAGTTTAGCAGCAGTGAGCAGAGGTTCAGTTTGTCCCATATTTCCACTCTGTGCTGTGAATCACAGGACAGCTTGACACCTCCTGACCTGTACAGGAGGTGGAGAGCCCCCCCCCCTCCTCCCCTTCTTCTTTTACAACCTCTGACTCTCTTCATTTCGTCTTGTCATCTCTTGAAGACTTCATGAACCCCCTTTTCTTCCTTCGCCCACCCCCCTCTCTCTCCGTCTTCCCTCTCTAATCTGACCGGTGTTTCCTCTGGCTGCTTGTTAACTCACTGGGAGCCTCTGAGGAGATGGGGGAAGGAGGGAGGGGTGTGTGTGTAATGGTGAGCTAATTTAATAACAATAATAGGATCTAATAGGAACGTAACATGGACTGTTGTTTCCAGTGTTCATCTCTCCCCTCCACTCTGCCTCTCACTGCTTTTTTAATTCTTTCAAAGTACAGAGCGAGACAGGAACGGTTGGGAGAGAGAGGGCATATTTATTGTGACCTTCAGGAGCAAACCACCTCCTTGTACATGCAAACTTACTCAACCAACTTACTCAACCAATAAAAATGATTCTGATTCTGATCTTCTGATCTTTATTTCCAGTGCCACCAAAACATTTCTTAATGCTCACTGATTCTATAGTAACACCTTGTAACAATTTACATTATGGTTCACTAATCGATGCTTAATTAACTAGTAATTAAGCATTAACTAACCATGAGTTATTAATAATGCTTTAATCATTGTCAACTAATATGCTGGATGTAATGTGTATGTACAAAATAATTATTGATTTATTTGTTGACATTGTAGTTATTCATTAACTCTGGAGCCACCACAAATAACTATAATAATAAATATTGATAAAAAATAAAACTTTACAATAAGGGTCACTAAGTTAAAGGTTAGGTAATGCTTTTAAGCATTAACTAACCCTTAACTTAACCCTTAATTAACAGTTAACTAATGCGTCTGGTAATCATTTACTAATGGTGTTCATGTTAACTAAGGTATTAATTTATACATTATTTAATAGTCATCTTTATAAACTATTAAATAATGTATAAATTAATACCTTACTTAACATGAACACCATTGGTAAATTACACATTAGTTAACTGTTAATTAAGGGTTAGTTAATGCTTATTAAGCATTAACTAACCCTTAACTTAGTGACCCTTATTGTAAAGAGTTACCAAATAAAATACTAACAAGGGAACATGTCACTGGTATAGCTAAATGTAAAAAAAAAAAAAAAAGTACCTCATGAACAAACTAATAACTAACATATTCCGTAATAAATTAGTCCTTTTGTCATACATAGTGGCTCATAGTGGCTACCTGGATATATGTTTTATTATTGTTGTATTCAGCCTCTGGGAGGACATTCCCACCTGATCATCTTCACTCAGCCTCCATCATGAGCCGATGGCCAAACTTTTTCAACCATCTGCATGTAAATAACTGAAACTTTACCATAACTATAACTAATTATGAATTATTAGTTAATCAGCATATTCATATCAGCGTATTAACCATGACTGAAGGATAATTAATAACAAACAAACATGTTAACAAATGTTAAAACATGTTAACACATGATTAAGTAATGCTTAATTAACTTATGTAAGCATTAAGTAACTAATTAATTAAGCATTAATTAGTGAACTGGAATGTGAAGTGTTACTCATGTTCCTGATATCATACACTAACTGTCTCTTACTTTCCTTCCTGCCGTCTTTCCAGCGTTTCGCTGTCCTTTAGGTCGGTGGTTCTCAACGTGGGGTCTCTCATGGACCACCAGGGGTCCTTGAGAGGGTTCCAAGGGGGTCCCCAGAAAACTGATGAATTGTTAAACTTCACCATTCATCATTTACAAGAAGTTAACACAATTAGAAAATGTAGAAGAATGATTGTTTTGATCATAGTTTCTCTGTTATCTCTCTACCTACAATACAGATAGTCATGGAATTCTGTACAAAATCATATCTGACAATAAAAATATTCTCAGATTTGGGTCAGAGAAACAAAATCTCATCAAATGGGGGTCCGTGGCTCTAATGTGGACTAAATTAGGGGTCCTTGATATGAAAAAGAGAATCACTGGTCATTCTGCTGATTTTTGCTTCAACTTTTTACCTTTTCGTTCCTCTTTTCTCTTGTTTGTTTGCCGTTAATTGTTCTCATGCCCTCGTTCTTTCAGTGTTTTGCATTAAGGAGAAGCATCCTTGACTTTAACTGCCCTGAGTCGGTGTTTTCACCACATGTTCTGCTGATGTTGATGTGGCTGAGCGTGTCCTGCTCTCCCTCTGCTGTTCAGCAGCTAATTCCAGCCAGACCCCACAGAGAAAAACTCTTATCAGGCCGCTTTTGTCTCGCGGCTCTTGGGACTGAAAACGTCTCCAGACTGGGTTTCCTCAGGTGGTTGCAATATTGATAAAAGAGCAGATACAAATGCATTTTGAACATTTCGGCCCGTTTTCATTTAAAGGCTGGGCAGATTTCACAATGTGCTGGCATGGAATGAAAGTCAGGCAACACTTTTCACTGCAGAAAAAAAAAGCCTCACAAAGTTGCTTACCATTCCTGCTGGAGTCACACAGTACAAAGTCATTTTATGCTCTGTCACACTCTTACTCTTGTGGCATCAATCATGTGTGTGGGTGGGTGTGTGTGTGTGTGTGTGAGAGAGAGAGAGAGAGAGAGAGGGAGAGAGAGAGAGAGAGATGCTGGATAATGAAAATGCAAGACGGTCCACTTGTAATTCAATTCACAAAAGCAGATTCAACTATTTAATTGACTGTTAAGGCTCTGAAACTATTTTAGCGCTAAAAAGACAAACCTTTTTTTGTGGATGGTGAGATATATTTGTGTTTCTGTTTCTTTGCATTCAACAATCTGAATGCACACTTGTGGATTGTAGTATTCGTTCCTCTTTTATTTATTTTATTACATGTATTTGCTAATAATAATATTAATTTCCTCCCATACAGGGTGTAGTTAAACAGATCATTCGAAGTTCCTGCTGTTTTTGCTGTTACTGTGTACACATGAAATGCTGGAGGGAACACAGCCACAGAAAGTGTTGGTTATTCAGTAACTATCATAATCTATTTAATTGAAGTTAATGCCCATCTACCACTGCACAATCTACTATTTTTTATTTTTATAGTAGAACTTCCATTCAACGTTTATTTTGTCCTACACTTTGTCCTCTTGTGCTTCTACAACTCATTGATAGAACTAAAAGATCGGATGGGAGTCAGTTAGAGCTTTTTCAGATTTCATGACTAAAGGTCCATTACAATCCTCATCACTTGGTATCGCAAGCTACTTGCAACTCAGATTTTGAAATGATACTGCAACTGGACTCATACTGCTTTTAGTACTCTGCCCATGGGCATCAGTTGCATTTAGAACTATTTAAAACTCGTCTTGACAATACTGAGCTTGGACCAAGACAAAGGGTCCTACCACACGCTGCACACAGGCACACAATCCTTCAATTGAAGGATTACATTAGTGCTGAAACAATTAGTCGATTAATTGATTAGTTGATCGACAGAAAATTAATCGATTCTAATGGTTACAGCTTCACACATACTAAGATTTGCTGCTTTTCTATGTTTCATGTCATTATAAAATTTATATTTTGGGTGCTGGTCAGTTGAATCACTTTGGGCTCTGTAACTTTTGATCGGCATTTGTCATTATTTTTGACATTTTATAGACTAAATGATTAATCAAAAAAAATAATCGATAATGAAAATAGTCATTAGTTGCAGCCCTAGATTACATATTTCTCTATGGGTTGAGAATATTCTCCCGCCCCTCTGTCTTATGAAACCTTTTCAAACCCCACTGGATCAACTCAGAAAAGCCCCGCTCTAAACACCACAATTTGCTTCATAATGAAGTTGGGAGGAACATCTGAGGCACGGCGTCAACAAAACAAACTCCTCGGTTACCGTCCCGTGTAAATACTTGTAATCTATTGTTAGCATGCAGGGACTTGGACCGCAGCGCTGCGCTGGCTGCTGTGGAGGCTAGAGACTGAAATAGACTAATCCCACAACAAGACCAGGATCAGAGCCGGACGGCCCCGAATAAACTCGGTTCCTAGAAGAGGGGGACCGTCAGCATGTCATGCTGTGCGGGCTGGATGGAGTCATGCTTTTGTTTACTCACTGTGTTATTCTCACATTGCTACACAGTGGGAACATCTGTCAGTAATAAGATGAGAGATGATGACCTTGTTTGCTGTGCGTTTCTGATGTTCCATCACTTGGTAAATGTGAAAATATTACAACAATATTGTTATGTGCACGCACGCACGCACATACACACACACACACACACACACACACACACACACACACAGTGGTCATGCCCTGGAGTTGATTCACCCTGCAGCTGTGTTCTGTGTTTACTGGCAATTAGATGTTTGTACTGAGATGTTGAGGTGTCTAGAGGAGGTCGCTCCCTCTCTCTTTCTCTCTCTCTTCAGTAGCATCCCTTATTCCTCTCTCTCTCTCTCTCTTTCTATCTCTTTTCAGTCGCATACCTTATTCCTCTCTCTCTCTCTCTTTCTTCAGTAGCAGCCCTTTTTCCTCTCTCTTCCTATCAATCTCTTTCTCTCCCTCTGTCTCTCTCCAGTAGTATCCCTTATTCCTCCCTCTCTCTCTCTCTGTTTTCCCTTCTCTCTCTCCCTCTCTCTCTCTCAAACTACTGTGCCATTCACATAAACACAACTTGTCCGCTGCACTGCATCTGTGCTACCTCAGCCAGGCAATGTGTGTGTGTGTGTGTGTGTGTGTGTGTGTCTGTACGATTTATTTTGCTTTCAGTTCCATCCCTGGATGTGCAGCCTGGCTGATGTGTGTGTTTCTCTGGACCTCACATGCAAAGGAAACAGGCTGAAGCGGCGTCAGGCAGGCAGATGTTTCCCATCCAGACGACTGTTTACACCAGAACACCGAGGCTGCAGGTGGGTGTGAGTTTAGTGGGGAAACCACACCGTTTACTACCTCAGTGTGCATGACTGCTCAAACATCACTCCTTCTAGGGATGTACCCATAAGTTCAGCTCATGGGCCGGGGACACAGGTCAATATTATCACTATGTTTTGACTAAAATCTGAATGAAAACAATTATAACTTTTCATTTTAACGTATGCATTTTAACGTTTTATTTCTGAGGAAAAAGCATAAGTGCAAAGCATATACAGGGTGACTACAAGCTTCTGTAAGTTAAATTTAAAACATTTTTTTGTAATGCCAGTTCAAATAAAATTTAAGACCAATTTCATCCCCAAATAAGCCAGAGTAAGAAAAAAAACTCGACCTGCACATCCAAAGTACAAACCAAAGCACAAAGTAGTGTAAAGAGAAACAGCTACACCTCTCAAACCAGATTTAAGACTCAAACACAACATTTAACCATTGACCGACGACTGGAGTTTATATTGTGATGTTGTTTTACATGCAGTGTGTTGCCAGTGCCACCTGGAAGGCAACGCTCTCTTACAATTCCTGCTAACACTCTTTGTCTTGTTGCCATTTTCGTCCTTTAAATTGGAAAGCCAACATGCCGCCATGCAGCAGACTCAGTTTCAGTTTGGCCTGAGTCCATCTTGTCTCCTGTTGTGTCTACGCAGTAGTGAGTTCAGTTGGGCTCACTGGAAGTGTGATAACCCAAGGTAAAACCTGCTGGCCTTGTGCTCTCTACTGTATTGATATACTAAAAGAACAGATGGGAGTCAGTTGGAGCTTTTTCCAAAGTTCATGATTGAAGGTCCATTGCAATCCTCATCACTTGGTATCGCAAGCTACTTGCAACTCAGATTTTGAAATGATACTGCAGCTGGACTCATACTGCTTTTAGTACTCTGCCCATGTGCATCAGTTGTATTTAGAACTATTTAAAACTTGTCTTGACAATACTGAGCTTAGACTGAGACAAAGGGTCCTACCACACGCTGCACACAGGCACACAATCCTTTAATTGAAGGATTACATTAGTGCTGAAACAATTAGTCGATTAATTGATTAGTTGATCGACAGAAAATTAATCAATTCTAATTTTGATAATATATTAATTCTTTATTTATCAAGTAAAAATACCAAACATTTGCTGGTTACAGCTTCACACATACTAAGATTTGCTGCTTTTCTCTGTTTCATATCATTATAAAATTATATAATTGCCATTTTCTTCCTTAATTGGAAAGCCAACATGCCGCCACACAGCAGACTTTTAAATTTGACCAAGTGTTCTCAGTTTCAGTTTGGCCTGAGTTCATCTTGTCTCCTGTTGCGTCTACACAGTAGTGAGTTCAGTTGGGCTCACTGGAAGTGTGATAAGTCAAAACCTGCTGGCCTTGTGCTCTCTACTGTTCAAACAATTGTATCACCTGAAACTCGACACATTATAGTCACTTGATAGGAAGTTGAGTATCAGTACTGGACAATCCAAATACAATGTGACTGAGAACACACTTTTCTGAATGTAATTTCTTAGATATTAGAACACAGCCGAAATTGTAAACATTTTAAAATTTTGTCAAATGTTTTGTAGCACAGAATTTCATGTCACAAGCTTTCCTCCTTCACAGTTTGTGTTGAAAACGTTTTGCACAAATGGTAGCCTACTGATCTACTTGTTCTACCATTTGGGTTCTGTACATAAAATCCTCTTGCAGATGTTCAACCTGTTTTACAGTATTCAAATCCAGTAAATGCAGTGAATGCATGCATGACTGGTATTTACTGGGGGTTTTAAGTGGCATTCACGTGTTTTTTTTTTTTCCCTGTGGGAAAGCGGCTGGTAAAATTACCATGGTGGTTGCCTGTAATGAATAGCTCCTATTATGATGTTGGGTTTGGACAACACATACTGTCAAAGCTTGCCCAGGTCCTGATGGACAAGATGACTGCATGCTGAGGGTCTGGAAAGCATCTTTGTTTGGAGGATTTCATACCTGTGTTACGGACTGTGTAATTCCCTCATTCCTTTCTGGCAGCAGTAAATCAAAGTTGTTGTTCTCTTTTTTCCACCTCCTTTATTTTATGAACTTTATGAACCCCATACGTCAAACCTTCATGGCCTTTGAGCAGCGTCAGCAGAGCGCCTGCTCACCGTATAATCCCACTGCAGCCATTAAGCAAGTGCCCCGTCCCATAACATGTCATAACATCACATCCGTGGTGTGGAGCAACGTGTTGCCCAGGCGATGGAGGACATCTTGAGATGAAAGCAAGGAGTGCCTGCAGGGTGTGAACACTCCCAGGCTCACCATGTCACCTACAGGACAGATAAACCTCCACTTCACTGCAGATACCACCCAGGATGGAAGCTGGGATGTTGCCATTTAGTCATATATGCAGAGAATCAAGATGTCCGCTCAGTACAGTCTCAGTGCTTATGAATTAGTCAGTTATTTTATTTTCTATTCATCTAACGCATGGCTGCTGCAGTGTGGAGGAAGCTCACATGACCTTGTGTTGATGAAACTCACAAAGTTACAGTTCCAGACTAATTTTTTTCCCACTGCTTTATGACACTCATCCAAATCTTGCTAAGCTGTCGTTGTTCTTTCTCTGTGTCGTCTGGTTAAACATACAGCTTCAGCCTGCTGGGTAAACATGCCCAAAAACAGTACAAGTTAGCCTTCTGATAACTGCCAAGTACAACCACGTCACTGTGATGGACTGGCGACCTGTCCAAGGTGTCTCCCTACCTTTCACCCAGTGCATGCTGGGACAGACTCCAGCCAGCTGTGACCCAAATATCCTAAAGTGTATCCATATTTTCACCTCAGAAATATCTTCAAAATCAGGCATTTCCTTTCCTTTCAGGATCTTGAAAAATTGATCCATGCCTTTGTTTCATGAAAACTTAATAATACCAAGATAGCCTCTATATAAATACATTTGATTTGATTTGATTTGATCTGATTTGACCCTGAAATGGAATAAACAAGACAATGAATGAATGAACAAGCATGTCAACAGATGTACAGCATTTCATTTGTAGAGGGAAAACTCACAAAATGCACAAACACACATGCAACACCCCCCCACACACACACACACACACACACACGCACACCCACACACACCCACGCACACAAGCACACACACACACTGACATACATGTGCACACATACAGTGTACACACACAGAAACAGACATAAACATTCCTTCATGTAGACAGAGAGTGAGGAGGATTAAAGCTTCAGACGCCGCTGTCGCCGGACTCACTACCATACCTACTGAAAACTGACCCACTTTCACCATGTCTGTGTGTGTGTGTGTGTGTGTGTGTGTGTGTGTAGAGGCATTTACTTACATAAGCTCACATAACATTAAATCTTTACTAACATTTACAACTTTATGTCAAACAATAGCAGTCTAGTCAGGACATAATGTGACGTTCTCTGTATTCTTTGCACCAGTCACTTTATACTTTATATTTATGTTGTTATACTTGAATTCCCTTTTCACAGTTACTTCAGTAGAACGCTGTGATTCTGCAAATGTTGAAATACTTGAATGAGTGCAGTCAGTGTGATTCAGTCACTATACTAATACTACACTTTACTACCTTATACCTTGTACTACTACTGGACTTGAATTCCCACTTCTGACTTCCTGAATATATGATATTTTACAGCCATTTACCATCACACTGTTGTTCTACTTGTCTTGTTGCAAATATTTGTTTTGTGTTGTTCATACTGATCTTGTTTGTGCTTTTATTGTGCTGTAACCCTAAGAAAAAGTGTTTTTTTTTTTTTTCACTGTGCAACCATGTAAAGTGGAATGACAATACAGTTGACACCCTGGGCTCGAACCCGTCCTGGGACCCTCGTCACATATCATCCTCCCCAATATTCCCTGTCTTTTTTTTTTTTTTTTTTAAACTGTAAACTCTTCAATAAAGGCAAAAAATAATGATCTAAAAGAAAAAAATGTCCAAGGTAAACCTTGGACCTTGGACCTTGTATCTCCATGATATCAGCTTCTGAGAAACTATGAAAAAAAACAAATACTTTTTAGAGTTTATCCAATGGGTTTCAAAGGAAGAAACCCTCCAGAGAATTTTCTCAACCTTCAGAGGAACCACATACTCCTCCTTTTGAGGTGAAAACATGAACATCACCGATATTGGAGCTAAATTGAAGGTTTTCATCCGACGACAGCAACGAAAACGTTCCTTCCAAGCAGAAGTGTGCCGTGTATTTAGCTGATAGGTTTATGAAAGACATACAGAAACTTCCTGGCCCCATCTGTGTTAAGGCTGCATGTGATATGTGATTTTTTCACACCAACACCACCCGTCTTTCATCAGCGTTGGTCTGTGAAACCCAGTCTGCTTATCAAGTTCCTCCAGCCACACTGGCAGACAGCCAAGCTCAGTAAAAACCTGAAAGAGAGAGAGAGAGAGAGAGAGAGAGAGAGAGAGAGAGAGATGGGGGGTATAGCACTCAAACTATCCTCCTAATGTCTTTGAGAAGCAGTAAAGTGGCTCTTCGGCTCAGAAGCCTTTTATTACAGAGCTGTGGGCTGCCAAATACACACCACACACACACACACACACACAGAAAGAGAGAGAGTACGTGCATGAATGTAATGATTACTGTACACACTTGGCTATCCGCTGCTGTCTGTCAGTAAACATGCGGAGGACTAAATGCTGAAGTGTGTTCAGTAATGATGGGGGAACTGCAGGGAGCTGGAAAATCTCTCTGCAAGCTAGGACAAGCATACAGAGGCCAGGAGGACTCCACTAATCATTATATACTGTACAGGTACTGAGGAGCCACACACTGCTCTCACATGTGCTTCTATAACATATGAATTGCAGAGGTGGGAAGTAACAAAGTAAAAATACTTAATTACTGTACTTAAGTAAGATTTTCAAGTATCTGCACTTTAGTTTTTCTTTCACTTAAGACTTTTTACTTTTACTCACTACAATTCAAAATAAAAATCTATACTCTCTACTCTCTACATTTTCAAAACAGACTCATTACTCTCTTTTTTCTCCCGCATCAGACAGCTTCCATCTCAGAGGCAGCTGACCAAAGCGACACCAAAAAGCAGGGAAAGGGAGAGAGAGAGAGAAGCTACAAGAAAGTAGTGAATTAACGTTATTGAATTCAGCTGCTAGAATTAACGCTGCAGACTCTTTCTCATTTGGGATTCAGAGGAACGCTCAAGTTTAGAACATTAGAAATGGCTTTTTAGAAGACTACTTTTACTTTTATACTTGAAGTAAATTTAAGACCATGTACTTTTACATTTTTGAATTGAGTAAACGATTTGAAATGGTACTTCAACCAGTAAGTATTTTTTGAGTAAGGAATTTGTGTAGGCCTACTTCTACCACCTCTGATAGAATTGATAGTCAGGTTAAAGTGCCGCTGTTTCAGAGTGACCTATGATTTACTGGTAAACTAAGTCTAACACCTTAAAATGTCAACTTTCACTCGGTTCTCTCGCTGTGGTTTTGTCTAACTGAAAGGACCGCAGAGTGATAAAAGCTACAACCAGACATGACTATCTGTAAAGTCCTGACCTTCATGGTGAAGAATTTCTCCACAACACTACTGAAGGACAAACAAGTAGAAAGAAAAAATTTACTTCATGTGAAAGAAACATCCAGGCCGAGGCACAAAATGCTTCTATTTAGAGGCCAGAGAGAGTAAAAGAACAGCAACACGTTTCGGCTTCACGTGAGGAAACAAAGGTATACTGCTGAAATGCGTTGGTATTATTTTAATCTCTCTGGCTCTGTTTGAAACTGTTCCCTATTACAGAAATAGTGCACTATTGTGTGTCTGCCATTTTGTACTAGTGTCCGATTTCTCAACAGTTAATTTGAATCACTATATAGTATATAAAATACCCACAATGCACTGCAAACTGTAGAGAACAGACAATGTACTCTACAATTTATTTTGTATACCAAATGCAATGCAATCCTGTCTTACCGAAGAAGAAGAAGAAGAAGAGTAACTAGCTAGTTGCTAGATTGTGAGCTAGCTAACGTTAGCTTACGGTGACCAGACGTCCCGGTTTGTCCAGGATTGTCCTGGTTTCAAGATGGGTGTCCCGAGTCCCGACAAATATCTGTAAAACACTAAAATGTCCCAGTTTTCAACATTCACTACCAAATTGTCCCGGTTTTCACCACAATTAAAATAATAATAATAGTATTATACTTATTTTCAGCACTTACATAGATGATTATCATGTTCTGTCCCGCTCATTATTACCTAACCCAATCAAAAAACATAAACAATGCAGCACGTGTCTGAATTCAACACTGATTTGTCTGTATTCGTGTCAATCAATCAATGTGGATTTGTGGATTTTTGGAGACAAAACATTATTTTTCGTTTGCTGAGGCACTGTCCATGGTGTTGAAAGGTGCAGTCACTAGGTGTGCCAAGCGCTGAAATAATTGTCCTCCATCCTGATGAAAACCCCTATGGTGCGTGCATAAGCGCATACATGTGCGTGTGCATGAACGTGTGGTACACTTAAGGGTCCCGGTTTGGGGGTTTGAAAATGTGGTCACCCTACGTTAGCTCACAAGCTTATTGTTTGCAAAACCAAAGCAGCTTGCTTCCATTAGGAGACAGCATCTTAGCTGACAAAACCACACTTCAACATGATTAGAATTTCAACAATTGATTTGTAATTTAAAGTTCCCACATCATGTAAAACAGGATTCCCCTTACCTCTGTGATGATAAAAGAGTTGGATGGTCTATCTAAACATGGTGAAAGTATCAAAACGCACGGTCCCCAACTAAATCCACACAATCCATATTAGAAAAGCGAGCCTCTAAACGAGCCGTTTGGACTTCCGTAACTTTGTGGCGTCACAAAGGTTCGCTCATTATCATTTTTGTAAGAAATAATAGACTAACAAAGTGTTTTTTTCAAAGCGGTTGAGCGGTTGTCATTGTTTATTACCGGAGAGTTTTCCCTACCTGTAGCTGCCGGGCCGCGGTGTCTCACGTTTCACTCTTGAAACGGTTAGCCAATCGGAACAGAAGGGTCATTAATATTAATGAGCCTTAAAGACACAGCAACAGAAACAGACTTTTCTTGGTAAGGCTCAGAGAGATGCTGGAAAATGAACATGTAAAAATGGATTGAGAGTGTTTTTGGTACATGACACCACACAAACAGCCTTGAATGGACCTCAAGACTTAAAACACTGGAATGCCGGGGGCGGGGAGGTTAGGCTATGTAGAATAGGTAGATTGTTTGACTTGCTAAAATCTCCTCTTGTCTACCTTGTGCTTTTCGTTATGCTTGTCCTATATCTTTCTGTTCACCACTGATTTTGTTTAGTTAGACCGAGCTAGGCTCATTCTCTGTAAAGTCCTCTGAGACATGCTTGTGATAAAGGGCTATAGAAATAAACTTGAACTTGAACTTGGAAAGTGTAGAATATGGGACCTTTAATGTTCAAAATGTTGCAAAATCGATACTGAGTACATTACCCGCATGAGTGCTTGATTTGTTCATGAGATGCTCGCCGTGTCCGGGTGCTTCACATGAATATCTGGTGCCCTATTTTGAAGCAATGATGTTTAATGTAGAGTCCGAAACTTTGTTGTTTCGTTGCCCATATAGTTCACTATATGACAAACACTTCATAGGGAATAGTGAAGGAGTGAATGAGTGAACCATTCTGAACACAGATTCTGTGTCCTCTAAATAAAATAATTTTCTGCCTAGACCTGGATTTTTCACATACCAGAGGCACAATTTTTTTCATTATGTTCTTTAATGTAGTTTTCTCCCAACTCACAAGCACCAGTTTGTTTGAAGCCCTGATGCACTCTGTGCTGGAATTATTTCTTTTTCTCCACAACACTGTCTGCACTCATATGATGCTGCTCTCAGCTCTTGGTATTATCGTTTGCTGACACAATTTGGTTTCTGATCTGCTGAGCGGGCTGTTTCTGTTTCAAGCCTGCAGTGTCAGCCGTCCCATTAGAAATCAATAGCGAGTTTAGAAACGACTCACTCAGGGGCGAGCTGGTGGCTCAGTGGTCTAAGGTGCGTAACCTGGATTTGCATCCGGCCTGGGACCTTTGTCACATGTCATCCCCTACTCTCTCGCACTATTTCCTGTCTCTATCTACTTTCAAGTGTGAAGGAATAAGCAAAGAATACCCCGAAAATAATCTTAAAAAAACATAGAAATGATTGAGTCATGTTGGGAACTGTATTTGATATTGGGGTCGGGGGTGCTGGGACGCCAGAAATCACTGTTGAGCCTTCTGGAGGTGTGGTGGGCCAAATTCAACCAGACATCTGTGATGGGAGGAGACCACTTGATAAAACCAGTGACTCACAGTTCCTCCACAACACTCAACCCTGTAACATTTAGATGAGGTGGCTGCTGCCTGTCTGATGGTCCTGTAGATTTATAATATCCTCTAGTCTCCATTTGTGTGTTATAGTGCATCATTCTTTTAACATCTGTAATGGGCTTCTGTATGAATGCTCACCCTGGAGTATGACACAAGGGACTGCAACATCAAATCCTGTGTATTTGTAAATTCTCTGACTCATAATCAAGGAAAGAGAGCATTTATACCAAAGCGTTTGTCTTTATTAACCCCTTGAACTCTGATTTTCCCCTTACATTTCCCCTTAACTAGCTTCAAAATTAGAAAAAACAGTTTTGCATATTCTGTATCCACTTGCTCCAATGCTTCAATGAAGCTCTAGCTGCTTATATTGACTGAAATATTCAAACCCAAGAAGCCATCTTTTATGGAAAACCAAATGGAAAACATCTAGATGCCTTGTACACCAGTTTATACACATTTGCACAGATTCAGCATGACATGTTTGGTATCTTTGGAAAGCCTGGGATTTCGAGTAGAATTTAAAATGGCGTTCTGTGGGTTTGAACAAAGCTTGGCCACGCACCATGCGTTAGTAACGATGGACCCACCAGTGGGACGGCGGGGTTAAAGAGATAAACAGTGCGCCATTTTCTTTCCTGTATTGTGTACTAGATTTCCATGAGTCTGCACCTCATTAACTTTTGGGTGTGTGTCCACTTACTCCAATAAGTGCTCTGGACATCAAAGTGTTGCCCTTTTAAATAGATGCTATCATTCACTCCACTCCACATACTGTTTACAGAGGACACACGATCCCCCATGGTCACCAGGGAGCTAACGACAGCCGCCGTCTAATTGCGAATGTTTAACGGTAATCGACAGACGGAGATCCCAAGGCCCTGAGACAGATAAGATTTCTCTTAACATTCCCCCCGACTATGTGCAGAAACGAATGGCTTCTCCTCTGTTATGTCTGCACAGCTCCAGATGATAGTTCAAGGTCACATGCTGAAACTGTAGCGTAGCTCAGATGAATTCTGCCTTGGCAATGCTTAAAGGGACTGTGACAGGAGACAGTTCTCTGGGTCTGGGTTCACTGTGAGGCCGTGTTGCTGCTTCAGCGTCACTTACTCATCTCGTTCTTGCTGCTGGACCAGACAGGTGCTGGAGGAGGAAATTGGAGATTACCTGTCTCCAGCACCAAAGCCCGCTGGATGTAATGTCACTGCTCTGCAAATGTAATGTAAGCCTCCGTAGCAGCAGCGATCGCAAAATGTGCCTGAACTTTAAAACAAAAACCCGTAAAGGAGACTTGGCACGTCAAACATGAAGCACAGGGAGAGAGACAAGAAAGAGATGCCTGAGGGATACGGTTACACACGGTAACAGGAAAAAAAAAAAAAAAAAAGAGAGGGAATTGCAGATTTCCCCATGAAAAAAGGAGAGCTGGTATGAAGTGATTAACGCAGATAGGTGTCCTGACATGCAGATGGAGATGAGGTTCATCTCCCTAAGGTGCTGCACAGTCAGACAGTGGTGCCACAGAGCAAGAGGGAAGAGATGGGTGGGGGGGTGATGCAGAGAAAGAAGATGGGAGGGGGAGGAAGAGGGGGAATGAGGTGGAAAGGGGGGAACCTGGTAGGAGAAAGTGGAAGGTAAGATGAAGGAGGAAAGGTGGAAAGGGAGAGGAGAGAGGAAGTAGGGATGAGGAGGCTGGGTGGGGGGGGGATTACTGGAAGGAGGGGGGGGGGGGGGGGTGATGTGTAATAAGGCCTAAGGGAGTAGAACAGTAAATTATATAAATTATATATAACTCACTGAAAGGAAATCTCACTCCACTCAACTTCTTTGTTCCTGTCACGTTCACTGAAGCTGGGAACAGTTCATATAGTGCTGGAATGTTATAGGAATATTTATTGTATTGATACCATAGGAGATTCAAAATACCATCAAGTTCAATCAGATCCCTATACACTCTACTGACCCGAGACGCACCACAAGTCCCTATAGGAATATTATAGGGATATTATAATGATACTATAGGAGATAAAAATAATATATTGATACCATAAATCAGTAATAAGAAATGATCATCATAACCACTAACTCACTATTGAATACATGAACACACTATAAGCCCCTATAGGAATGTTATAGGAATATTCTAGTCATACTGGTAATAGGACATAAGTTAGTATAGTGACACATCTATAAACTCACTATTGGATGGCACTACTATTGTCCCTATAGTACAGGGACTTATAGTGTTATAATGTTCCTATAATATTCCTATAGGGCCTATAGGTTATAGTTTTAAGACTCACAATAGCTTTTACGTGATTTTATATTTTGTCATTTTATTATATTTGATTTATGTTTTTATTTTTGTTTGCATTTTGATTTCTTCTGGTACTGCTTATTTTATTGTGTTGTATACGGTTGTATATCTACCTCACATTCTAACCCTGTCCTCCCTCTTATTTGACTGTATTTTCTATTTTATGTAGCCTATTGTATATTATTTTCATGTTATTATTTTCATTGTGTTCTGTTTTTTTTTATTTTGCTTCGTGCCCGCAAAGTACTTTGTAACTCTGTTTTGTGTTATAGAAATAAAGTTTATGGCTATCATCATTCTGGACGAGCCAATTAAGCGTGGCAGATAAAAGGAGCTGCTCTTCCTTGATGTGTGGTGTGTGCAGAGGGAGCATGGTGTGAGGATCTGGGTTGTGGTCTAGCAGTGCAGCGGACGGGGCGGGTTCCTGGTTCCTGCTCAGTGCAGGAATGCAGCGCAGGGCGGACAGACAGAGAGACAGACAGACAGGCTCAGGTGGAGAGAAAGAGGGAGACACCCGACAACTGAACACACAGCAGCCCGGTCCGGTCCGGTCCCACTCACTACCACAGACAGACAGCGATGGTGGAGGACTGGTGTTTACTTTCTGTGATCCAAACAGGCTTTTCTGTCCCTGCATGGACCTGTTGGGACTGAGAAGCAGGTAAAAAAAGGCACTGAGAGAGAGAGAGAGAGAGAGAGAGAGAGAGAGAGAGAGAGAGAGAGAAAGAGAGAGAGAGAGAGCTACCTGCTGGGAGCCTCTTATCCTTGCAGGACTGTTAACACTGGCGTTTAGTTGCTGTTTTGACTGAAAATCACCTGCCTGGAGGCAATAGCCGTTTTACACACTTTTGGGACAGATTTTGAATTCTCCCACTTGGAATAATGTGTAGCCTACTACACATGCGCCGTTTGAGACACACAGTTCATGCTTTCTAATTTAACAAAGGAACGAAACTCATCTCATACTTTCTGTTTAGAGAATCGCATTTTTTTTTTTTTGCACCTGATCGTCTGGCAGAAGATGCTTTTTTATTCTTTCCTAATCGCTGTCCCAACAAAAACCCATGTGATGTGTGTCGGGACCAGCCGACACACACCGAGCTGCTTGTAACTCGGATGGACGCGCTCTGCAGCTGAGACATAAGTGACTTCAAACTCTCCACAAAACAAGAAGGAAAAGAAGAAAAAAAAAAAATCCCAGAAAGTATGGATGGTGTTGAGTTTGAATGCAGCCCGTCGGAGCAGCCTGCCGTGGAGACGCATTCTGCAGCTGAGGCGCGACTCTCCAGACCATGATCCAGGACCCAAACTGCACCTGACCGCGAATGTTAAGAGATCTGATCCCTTTTCACAAGGATCTACTATGTCCTCACCTGTGACGAGGTAAGACACCGGGGTTTAAACATAGGTTACGACACACGTTGCAGTCCCTAGTGCAGCTTTACTGCTGCAGCAATAGTAGAGGTGCTCAAATGATGAAGTTATCAGCCAGTCCTTGCATGAGAATTGAATTAAAGTGATTTATATGAACTGCCAAGCCTTGAACCTTTGTCCAATACAGTGAAGGATGGGAGGTGATAAATTCCAGGGACAGGTCGAGGGTTTTTTTTTTTTTTTTCCCAAGTGGAAGCTGTTTGTATTGTAATTCAGTTGTAATCACATGCACTGCAGGGGGAAAAAAAAGTTATTTATGTGATGGTTTTAAATATTTACAGTAAGTTGTTTTGGATGCACATTTCTTTTAGGAGGCACTGTAAGCACCCATAGAGCACACTTGTGTTTGGACATTAAACTTCCATCACTGATTGACTTTTGAATTGAATAAACCTGAAGTGAAGCAGCTCTCTAAGCCAGACAGCTGCCTCTAGCCTCTTGTGCAGCGTGTATGTTTTTTTTTCCGAGGCTAGAAGTCAGATCCAATCTGCTGCTTACTGCCAGTGGGTGAGGTAATCCTCCAGCCGTATCTCTGAGATTGTAACCCCTGGCTCTACATTCCACACATCCTGCTACACTACCTTTATCTCCTAAATGTCATGGGCTATAAATACCCCGCTCATATTTTATCTAATCCCATCCCTGCAGCAGAGAACACGCTCTCTGGAAAATAAAGGGACTGCAGAGTCTGAACCCTAAAAGTCTCTCAATTTGTCTTAAATCTCCTAAATCTGTTTTTTAATATCCTAAAGCTAAATTTACCCCGGGCCGCTTCATTTCCTCACACTTCTAACTAGAAACACTGTGTGGTGAAGTTACTGCACTGTGCGCCCAAGATGTTATAACGTGATTTGCCCTTTTTATGGGCTGCATTTGATGTAATGTGTCAGATGAAATGTGCAGGGCTGTCTGTCTGTCAGATGGAGCGCTGTCAGCCTGACTGGTCTGCATGTGGAAGAGAGAGAGAGAGAGAAGAGGAGAAAGAAAGAGTTGGACCTCGGGGGAACAGTTCTGTCTCTCTGATAGCCCTCTGTGGAGGAATGTATGTTTGGGAAGGAGCCATCAGCCCCATGAACAGATTTAATCTACTTACCATGGAACACTGAGCATATAGCTTCAAAATGAGGACTCTAATTTGCTGTTACACGCAATGATGTCACTCTCTCTCTCTCCGCCGGGAGGGAAGTTCAATCCTTTGCTTTCCTTTGGGACATGCACTGTGTGCACTAGATGAGGCAATCAATACTTGGACACATGACATTTAAAGTCACAATGGGATGACAAATAACTTTTACGCGTTTTTAGCTATTTCTGTGTTTCATAATGTACCGCTAATTAACAACAAATGCAAAAAAAGAAAAACCCTGCCAAATGTTTATTTTCTTGCATTTTCACATCAAAATCGCATGACTTTTATTTCTTGGAAAACAGCACATGTTTAGTGGTTACTTTATGGCGTGCCAGTAAGCGTACATAAAAATTCCAGCCAATAATACCATCACAACCCCCCCCGCTGTCTCGCCATCACATAAAACTTCAACTTCACAGCTTTCAAAGTTGCACATTTTTGGGTGTTCACTCCAAAAAAAAAAACCCTGTTCCCTTTTCCTAAGACACCATGTGACACCATCCCACCACCATGGCTGGAATTTAGTCATTTATTAACTGAAGAATTCAAAATTTGTGACAGCTCCAGATTATACACATAGTATTTTTGAACTTTTGAACACTTTTGAACAGTTCCTCCCCGCGTTATGTCCCGCCCCAACATCATGTTTCAACCAGAAATACTTTGAATTACGGAAACAAGACCCCGTCACAGTCGTCGTGTTTAAATTATATAGGTCCTAATGTTGGTTTGCTCTGGCTCAGTGGCACCTGTCTGTCAGAGGAAAGGATGAAGTGAAGGAGTGAACTTTACCTGATGGACACTGTCTTGTAGCAAAGTTCAGTCAGATAAGGATTTCCTGCTCGGTGTTTGTGTCTGATTGTGTGCATCCTATCTGCATGGAGCTAATAAAGGCCTGATCTGTCCCGGCCAACTTCTGCACTGTTTAAAGTGTTTGTTCCCTCTGCCAAGCAGCTTATGTTTTGCCTGTTAGTTTGTCTGTCTGTCAGCAGGATTTCTCCAAAACTTGTCAATGGATTTCCATGAAATTTGACGGACAGATCGGCCTTGGGCCAAGGAACAACTGATGAGATTTTGGTGGTGATCCAGATCAGGGATTTCCTGGATTGGACGATTACTGTTTTTTAGCCATAATTATGAAACTAACAGAGATAGAGACTTGATTCCAAATCCTAAGGGCATGTTTGCAGGGCCAAGAAATCAATTTAACTTTAAATTTTGTGAAAGGAATGATGTCTTTGGGTGTCGTCTGGTTTGTTTCAATTTCTACACAGGCTTTATTGTTGACCTGTGATTTCTGAAGTCTAGTGCTTTATTGTGTCTGCGTTTAATATTTGAAAGTTTTGGTTAACTGGCTAAAATTGTCTTAATTATTTGCTGCGTTTTTGACCACCAGAGTTATTTGCCGTATCCAATGCATGTGTCTTATGCGCCTGTCTCATATTGTGAGAGCTTGACTGCAGATGACCTGAAAGAGGCTCTGCTTCAGTCAAAGTGGTTGTGAAAAGATAATCTTATAATCCCTGAGGTATGACACTGTACCCGGTTTGCTCTGGCTGTCCTGGAAGGGAAGGGAAGGGAAGGGAAGGGAAGGGACCATAGTGGAGCAAGAGTCTGGGTCTAGACCTCTTGACAACAACAAAAAAACAACATCATGATAGACGTCTGTTTCTAATTTAAGTCATTTACCACAACCCTCTTTGGGTATTGTGTACATACCATGGTATTTAATTTCTCTTCTCTAAAATTGTTTACTATGTCTCCAAGTGAAGCAGCTGGGGAGGAACAAAGATCCAGCAGTGTTTGACGGACCTCGTTTTGTCGCTGCCTGCCGACCGAAGCCGCCGAGTCTTCGATTGTTGCTGCTTCATTCATAGTCAATACAGATTTAGGGGTCGGAGCTGCTGGCCACAGAGCCTTAGTTGGAGCTGAACATCTGTTAGAGGTTGTGTCAATTCATTCAGCAGCATGCTCTGTATACCCATCAGGCTCTTGACCAGGATTTTTCCCAAATGCAGGGCGGGTCACAGCTAAATCTCCGGGGGGTCAAAGGTTAAAACCGGCCCCCGGTTGGAAGACGTATTGCTTTTCTTCACTCCTGTAGGTCACAACACAGAAGCACATAGTCACTTTAAGACCGGACCAGGATCCCACACACAGTCAGTAATGGACCGGCCCAGATCCTCAGTCAGGTGGCTTCGCTGTTGACAAGACTCACACCTTCCCCCAGAGGTCAAAGGACACATTCTCACCTGCAATGCTCTCCAGCCCGTGCGCCATTATAGCTGTAATCTAATTGCGAGATAACAGCACGAAACTGTTGTTTATTTGTGCAGGGTGGGAACGTGAGAGCCGCCCGGCTGTTTGCAGTTCGTTTAAAGCAAAGGTTTGTGAGTTCAGTCACGTTACAGCGGGATTATGAGCGAGGGTGGAGGAGAATACGGACTTTTACCTCCACCAGTGAAGTTAGAGGAGGTTTTGTTTTCTTGTCTGCCTGTCTGTCTCTCTGTCTGTCTCTCTGTCTGTCTGACTGCCTGAAATTTGGTGGACAGGTCGCCCTTGGACCAAGGATCAGTTGATCTGGGATTTCCAATTTTTGTTTTGTAGCCATAACTATTCCTGCTGTGCTATAACTGTGCTGCGTTCATGTGCTGGTGGGAAAGTCCGACATCTGGGACTTCCAAGTCGGCTCCTAAACAGCGTTGCATTCGCGTGCTATTTTGTTGGAAAATCAAACCCAGAAGACAAACAATAAACAGCCAGTTGGAGAATTGTTTAGTGTTGGCGGAGGTTCCTTTATACTGAATGACTTCTAGTTTTCTTTGGTCTTTGAACAGACTTCATGACCCATAACTGGTCTCTGTGCTAATGCCACACGTGTGGGAGGGGATCTTTCATCCAGCAGGATTTATTTGTCAAACTGTAACGAATATTAGCAACAGTATTGTAGTTTAGTGGTCCAATATATCCTAATTCAGGTTCACAGTTCAGTTAGTTAATTAGTGAATTGAGAAGTTGGACCAAAAGCCAGTAATAATGGAATACAGCCATGTTCAGATAAAAGCACATTAGCTGGATGAGTTCTTTATAATTCTGAATGTTGTGAGGTCTTTGGTCATAAGAGTTGTTGGGTGGTGTTGTTTGGGGGGTGGGTGGGGCTGGGTGTGTTTTTCTTTCTTCCTCCGTCATGAGAGCGGCTAATGTCAGTCAAAATAAACAACTAGTCTCGTATTGATTAAAGCCATTTCCCTCTCCCTGCCCCGGAGCTATTCACTAATGTGCTGCTATAGCCTTAATGAGAGCAGGGGGAGGGGGGGCGACCCCTGCTCACCTCCATCGGGGCCCCTGTGGTTAGGGGGCCGACCAGCCGATGACCGGCCATGCTCTGCTTTCATGTCTCCTGTTCCGCCAGCGAGGCCAAAGAACAGTGACTGCATGAGTAGTGAAACTGAGAAAAATTGCTTCATCTTTCATCTCCTGTCCCAACTAAAGTATTGCTGGCACACGAGTTGATTATCCATTGTTCAGCAGCATTCATGGGTATCATTTCTGCTGATATGAAATCTCATACCCCACTCATTACCACTGATGTTGAAAACACACAACGAACAATTACTGCTGTTCTTTATTGCATGGCAGAGTTTTCCTCTTAAGAATGTAGAGTGCACTCGCTTTTTAGCAAAACGGGTAAAAAAAAAAGTTGTCTGATCCATGTGTTAATGAAGCCCAAAACTATGGAAGCCCATTTCCGCCAGTGTGATGAAAAAAAAAGATCCTGTAAGTCATTATAATGAGAAACTTTCTCAAAATAATGAGTTCGTATCTCAAAGATACTAAGTCATTATTTTGAGAAAGTTTCTCATTGTTTTGAGATACTAAGTCATTATTTTGAGAAAGTTTCTCATTATAATGACTTACAAGATGTTTTTTTCATCACACTGGCGGAAATGGGCTTCCATACAAAACGAAAAATATAACAGCATGAGTGTTTGTAATGTAAAACAATATTTGTTGTCCTTTATCTTCTGTAGCATGTCTAAGATGCTGGAACTAAAATGAAGCCAGTGAAAACTAGAGGGCTTCTTAGATCAGTCTGATGTTTCTACTCATTATCGCTTTCGGTCAACACGACCTTCTTTGGAGCTTCTGAAAGCGACTGACGTGAATTCCCCCATGTAAGGCCAGGACAGGAGCGCGGGCTCGGAGGGGAAGGGCCGCTCGGCCGAGTGTGAGGGAGATGCGTATCGTTTAATTGGACAGGGCAACTACTGACCTGGGACCGAGCCAAAACCCAACTCCCAAGTGCTTTGGACCGGCTCTGTGTTTATGGCCCGAGGAGAGATAAGAGAGAGACGACGGGGCTGAGAGAGATAGCAGATGACAGGGAGGGTGGGAGTTGATGTGGGAGAAAGACAGAGGAGGGAGAGGCAAGAAATAGAGAAGATTAAGAAGATTAGGTATGGGAGAGTTGACTTAACTTTCCAAATATAACCTCCTCCTCACATCTTTTTCTCCCTGGGGAGTGCGAACGAAAACGGCCCGCTCCGTGTGCACATCTGCTGCTCTGCCCTGCAGTGTGTGACATGCAGTGTGGCTGTCAGCGGAGCGGTGCCAGGAAGCAATTATAAAGAGAGGGCCTTTCCAAGAATTCACTGGCACTTCTGAGAAAACACACTTTGTCCTTTGATGAGTCAGGGGGAGAGAAAGACCGAGAATACGTGTGTCAGAGTTGGGTGTGTGTGTTGCCTCATCGTGTTTTCTCGGAGGTGAGTGGTCAGTGGAGAGGATGGGAGCTGGCTGAGCAAACACTACACACTCCTAAACACTCCTCCTGCCCTTCCCACACCAGGCTGAGCGGCCGTCTTCTCTGGTAGAACCTCAGCAGTGACTCGCAATCTTGGTATTACAGATTTTTAGGATTGTTTCGTTTTCACGACACTCTTAACTTTGCCCTTAAATTCACATGCAGCATGTAAAAATAAAAACAATGTCGTCAAATGAGGCAGCACATCTGCAAAAAGGTTTATCCTGGCATCAGAACGTCGGATTTGTTCCTTGTTGAATTTTAAAATGATTCTTATCAAATCAGCCTGTCAAACAAGAAATAAGTATCATCAAAACAACATACACAATGGTCATTACCTAATATTTAGATGATCCAAATAGCAGAGAAAAAACAACCTCAATTGTTGTGACGTATTTGAAATTATGTACACAAAGCATTTTCTGTGGTAAAGGCAAGATGCAAAAGGCAGACTGCATGTGTCCAAAACACAAAAAGATTATGCAAAATGAGTTGAAACACATTCAGTGATTGTACTTCATAGCATCAGTTTACTGTACATTCTCTTTTCTGCTTAAGCCTTCCTGTAAAGACACCGCATGACATTAAAGATGAACAGCAGAGTTTTCCATATAAACACCGTGGATTTGTTTACATTCATAATTTCATTCGTACAGACAGAGAGTTGATGTTGTTACAAGCCAGTAACTATGGAGAACAAATTTATTACCTTCAAAGATGGTCAGAAAGTCTTCAGTTTTAATGTCTACAAAGCTGCAATGTTTACATCCGGATCTCAGTGCAGCGACTTGGAGAGGAAGCTCCGCCCCTTCATGTGATTGACAGCTTAAGTTGTAGCCGTTTCAGGTCACACTAACAGCTACTTCACCCATCGGTACATTATTTACTAGAATTTCGAACTCAGTATAGGATTGTAACATAAATAACAAGACTAGCTAGCAAGCTAACTTACCAGTCGAGTAAGAAGAATGCTACATCAGCATCGATACAAAATGTTTTCTCTAACTTCAGTTTTCTCCACCGATCAAAAGCTTCTCCAGTATTAATACAGTGTCTCCTTTTATCCAGGGGTTTTCTCTTCTCAACATTACGATCAGGTTTTCGTTTCTTTGCTCTCCTAAACTCAGTTGTGTGTCTTTCTTCTGCCGACACGGTTATTGAGATTATGTTATGTTATGTGTGTTTATTTCGAACATGTAACAACAAAAATAAATAAATAAATAATAAGCAAAACAAGAAAATCCATTAATATATAGGCAAAAAAGAAACAACATAGGCAAAAAAGAAACAAAAAAGAAACAAAACAAAGAAACAACAAAACTGAAACATACGGTAGATTCTTGACAAACAAACAAAGTAGCCAATATTACAATTACATTACAATATTCGAAAAGGAGTAGGAAGAAGTAAAAGATTGAAAACTCTGTTGTTCATCTTTAACTGTATTCCCTGAACAACATACACAATTCACTCAAAATGTCATCACATACAAATAATGTACAGTATACAGTGAATAGTTTCATAGCAGCATGATACTGTAAGGTTTACACAAACCTTAAAACTCGATACATTATAATCTTACAGTAACAGTTACCCAAATAAAAATAGTATCTGATATATACAGTATATAAGTAGCTGTTGCTACTTTAGAAACAGTCCTACAGGGTTTCTAATGGCCTTTCATGTAGTGGTGATTAAGAATTGGCTTGTGTGTGTATGTGTGTGTGTGTGTGTGTGTGTGTGTGTATAGTATGTGGGGGGGGGGGGGTGAGTCCAGGCAGGCGGTCCCTCCCTCTCAGGCTGTGTGGGAGTTAATAAGGTGCTGTTGGGGGGGGCCGGGGGAATTAATGATACTGGGCGGATGGGGGGGCATTCCTGACCTTGGCTCCTGCCTGCAGGGGTTCGCAGTAGCATGGCAGCTTATTTGTGGATATTATCAGTGACCTAAAGACCTGAGTGCCGGGGCTGCTGTTTGAAGTGTCAGCCCCGCGTCTGTTTCTGTCTCTCCGTTTCCTCTCCCCTCTCCTCCCTATACTCTCTCTCTCTCTCTCTCTCTTCCTCCCTCTTTCCTCGTTTCACCTCTCGCAGATAGAGTCCACGTTCTGTGTCGGCGTTCTGTGCATGCGCGTGCCCTCGTGTGTGTCACAATGTGTGTAAACGGCGAGGGTGATGTCACCGACCAGCAGTGTTTGTTTCTCTCCGTGTCTCCAGGAAGCTGACTCTGTGCCAGGCCCTGACCTTTGTGTTGCTGCTGCTCTCTCCTGTCTGCCTGTCTTCCCCGCAGAGCGTAAGTCCGACCGGCTCGCATCAACACAAGTCACAGCATGGCCCGGGACGGGGGGGTGGGGGGTGGGGGGGACTGCTCAGATTTAAACTTAGTGATGACGGTTTATAGGGGGTTTGGAGGCGGTTCACGCAGTGTTTCCAAAATTCATTTCTCTATGTATTTTCAGCTGTATTTTTAAAGGTCTCATATTATTCAGTTTCATTACTTGGTTTTCAAATACACTATGGCTCTGTTTTCATGATGTTTTGTACATAAATAGTAGTTTTGGTTAAAAGGGTATTTATTTATAACACTGGACCCTGATTGGCTGACAGCAGAAGCTCCTCTAATTAATTAACGAGGCAAACCTGGTAAGGCTTGCAAGCTTTGTCAGTTCAAATGCTACAAACTGATTGGAAGGATTTCATTAATTCTTTAGTGAAGGAGTCAATCAGGACAGAGTCCAGTTGTGATGAGTTGGAGTTGGAGTTGGAGTTGGATAATCTTTATTGTCCCCGAGGGGCAATTTGGTTTGCAAACAGTAGTCAACACAACCAATGCACAACATAAAATAATAAATAAAAGACATAAATACATATAACATACAGTAGATGTCATCATAATAAAGTTGCAATGAGATATAAAGCACTAAGAGTCCATCAGACCTGTTAAAGTGTGTGTGCCATAGCAACTAGGCCAACAGCTTGTTTAAAAACCCAACAGCTGACGCGACAAATGATCTCAAATATCTGTTTGATTTGGCCCTCCTAGGGAAAGTGTCCCTCCTCCCTGATGGCAGGAGTCAAAACTCTGCATGAAGAGGGTGATGAGGGTCCACCAGAATGACCTTTGCCCTCTGAGGCCAAGATCTTGGCCAAGATCATTCAAGTTAGTGCCAATGGTCTTTTGGCAGAGTGTAACAATCTTTCCCAGCCTATTTTTGTTAACCATGCTGAGGTTGCCAAACCAGCAGATCATTGCAAAAGTTGACACGATAAAAGATGAATAAAACATTTTCAAGAGCGATCTGTCAATGATAAAACCCCTCAACTTTCTCAAGAAAAACAGTCTCTGATTGGCCTTTTTGCAGATGGACTTTACTGTGGTTAGTCTGGAATTGCTTGGAAAAAAGGATGGATTTTTGAATATTAAATTTAGCCCCTCAAACAAAATCAAATTTCAGCAATGTCTGAATTAAACATCTTTGATCGTATACAGCATGTATATAAATAGGGGTAAATTTGATTTCCTATATTAAGGATTTTTGAGGAGTCTGACTCATATGTGGCCAGTCTTTAAAGGTATAATATGTAACATTTCCGCATTAAAATATCTAAAAACGACTAGACCTATGTTATATATATTTTTGAGTTGTGTACTTACATTATCCCAAATGTTTCCAACAATGTTCAAACCCAGAGAAATCCGTAATTTTATTCAAGGTAACGGTGCATTTCATTTGGTCGCCTGTCATGGCGTCATATCCCCTTTACCCCCTAACTTCCTGTCAATGGCATCAGATCCCCTTTACCCCCTAACTTCCCGGGAAACACGGGAAACACCAGATGATACATCAGAGAATGAGGAAGGGAGTCGGCCAACTAGCTAGCTAGCTGCTCTAGCCGCTCTGTTGTTTTTTTCATTCTATTGTTTTTATGTTAAAAGCAAATAACCAAAGTAGCAGGCTGAGTCGACGTTTCAACAAGAGATACTGTGCTGCACTTACAGACGGGACTTTAAAGTTTGAGGATCCTTTAGCCCAAACCTGTCAGAGCCCAAGGCCCCCCCCCCCCCCCAGCCCTCCCCACTTTTCCCGCCTTCCCACTTCTTCTCTTTCGTACATTTGACAGAGTTAAATGTTGTGGTTCAGCTAATCTGTGCAGAGAAAATCCCCGCTCTCGGGTTGCAAAGAGGAAAATCCAGCTCATTTAGACAATAAACCAATCAAAGGTCCTTTGAGCAGCATCAGATGTGAGCGGGCTGCAGGCCGCCGGGGTCTGGGAGCGGTGCTGATTGGATTGTTTTTGCAGAGTGTTTGTCTTCTAACGGTATTTTGCCTTGGAAATGGCAGCGTTCCTGCAGGCAGCCGGCCGCTCCGCGTCTCTCCATGCTGCAGCACCTTTTCTCCTCCAAGCACAGCGTCCATCTTTCAGCACTGTTTGTCTTGTTGACAGGCACTAACCCCCCCCCCCCCTTCCCGAAACTGGCTGGAATAACCAAACATTGAAATACCCCCAGCCCTCTCTTTCATATCAGACACACACACACACACACACACACACGTGGAGGGTAAACCCACCTAAAACCAGGTTGCTCAACTTTTTCAAGCTTTTATTTGTGGAAAAAGCAGCTAATATACTGCATATCGTTCTGATTTGAATTGCTATTATACATTAAATTAAGTCAGTATTAGACTGGTGTCATTCAAATAAAAGAAAATAAAACATAAAATAATGCCATCCTGAAAACAAATTTTACACAATACAGAGTTTACACACATACGCCAAACACATCTCTTGGTTTTTATTAGTCTGGCTGTAACTTTCCTTTTGAATTCCACCTTTTTTCACTTAGGATTTTACACATAAACCCCCCCCCCAACCCCCAGCCCACCCCTCCACCTGCTCCCCCACCCCTTCATCACTTCATCGCTTCATCACTCACCTTCCTCTCAGACTGTCTGCCCTCCCAGAGGTCACGGCTCACAGACTCGGGTCACATGCAGCCAGCAGACGCTCAGGTGGATTTACCTGTTGTTCACGCCGTCACTCCCTCCCTCCTTCTCTCCCTCTGTCGCTTTGTCTCTTTTACCCACCGGCTATGTGTTCATGCGTGCATTCATGTAATACTGCAAGAAAGCCAACAGTCCAATTAAGCTGTTTACATGATTCATAACTTGACAACTCCCTATAATAATCCCCTTTACATGAGTGAAGTACTTATTTTTTATTATCCAGAGACAACGGTGGGAATCTGAGGTTTTATTGCTAAAAAGCTTAGTTAAATTCCATTAAGGAGCTTGAAGGGAGGGAGTGTGTGTGTGTGTGTTTGATGGGTTTGACAAATCCACCGGTTTTCTGACACTGTCACCATTACATTTACGCTTACACCCGTCTAAAAACGCATGATATCCATGTCTTCTAACATCTATAACATAAACTGTCTCTTCCAAATTCCAAAAAGTGTTGACTCCTGCCGCCGCCATCTTCCAGTGGGTTAGGGTGTTTTGGATTTTTACTCTAATATAATCAGAGTACAGTGTTTTTTCATTCACTTTATAATCCCATTTTTGATGTGCATGTAAACGCGGCCACTCTCTCCACCAGTCAGTCAGTCAGTCAGTCAGTCAGTCAGTCAGTCAGTCCCTCTGGTGCCTCCAGGGTCTGAGGCTGCAGAGTTAAGCCTCGTCTGTCACCCATCACCCGTCAGCCCTGTGACTCCCAGACAGAGACATTACACCCCAGGAATTTGTTCATCCAGTTGTCGGATGGTTCAGGGATGATGCTGTGTGGCAGCTCAGTCCAGCTCAGACTCATTACCTTTACCTTCGCTCTGTGAGAAAGAGTCCACACCGCTCTCTGTCTGATTCTCTGTCTCTCTCACTGTACACAATTCTCGATTCAAAAGAGGAGAATTTTTCCCTGAATGGGGGGGATTGGGGGGGAATGTGGGTGGGTAGGTGGGGGGGTGGGGGGGGTATTGTAAAGGTGAGAGGTCGTTTTCATTAATGTAGAATGCCGGCCCTCCCCATCTCCAACTGTTATCAACGCTAATTTGACCGGCGGTAGCACTAATGAGGGCAACCTCAGGTGACCCTGCCATGGAAAATGATGGAGAGCCGTAGTACAGGCCATTCTCAGCTGTGTGTGTGTGTGTGTGTGGGTGTGTGTGTGTGTTTATGTGCGTGCGTGCATGTGTGTATGTGTGTGAGTGTGTGTGTATGTGTGCGCACGTGTGTTTGCATGTGTGCATGTCTGACCAATCAGTCACTAAGTCAGAGAGCCTCTCTCAGTCTCAGGCTTTATTCAGCTTGCTGAGCTGCAGTTAGAGAAGCACAAGATAAATATCGCTCTGTGACATTAAACACACCAGACTGTCAGGGGTTTTATATACACATATGTATATATATATCAATTCTACAACCAATTAAATAAACTCAGAACTGCAGGGTGGCAAGGCTGTTTTTCTTTGCTCCATAAAAGTTGACATTTAAAGATCCAGTGCAATGATTTCTACACAGGAAAAGTTTAATGTTGATTTCTGTCTGTCTGTCTGTCTGTCTGTTGGTCTGTCTCTCTGTCTGTTGGTCTGTCAGCCCTTCTGTCTGGAGCACCTTGCTGCATAAATTTGCATATAAATGAGGAAAAATGGTGGGACATTGGGCAGCTCAAGTGCCTCCTGTTCCGTCGTGTAAATGTTCTTATGTGTGCTTTGCCTTTTGGAGTGTTTATGCCTGACTGCACAGCATTTCTCTCTCAGTGAGATATTAAAGATTTCCTTAACCGACTCACCTCAAGTGATGTGTGTGTGTGTGTGTGTGAAGAGTTAAAAGTGTGTGTGAGCCGGCTCCTGTGTGAGCGACCTGTGGGAACGCTGCCAGTTTCAATCCTCCTCCGGGGCAAAAACTCTGGAATGTGTTTGAGAAGCGGCGTTGAGATTTCTCTAATCACTTTTATTGTTTGGCTGTGTTGATCCTGAGCCACCAGGCTCGCAAGGCTGACTGTTTTCATACCAGCCACTCTGGAAATAGATTTAACTGCGAGCGCCTGTTGTATTCCTGGCTATAAATATCATGCAGTCTAGTTAGGCATCGCACATAACTCCCCTCCGCATAAACACATCTGCAGCGTCACAAACGACACCACCGCTCCGCCAATACTGTATTCCTTAATTTGCTCTCTCATGTACACACACACACACACACGGACACAAACACACACACACACACGTTGAATGGGTTACTTAAAAAACATATTCCATCACAGTTACCTCATCAAAATTGCAATCAGTAGCGTAATCCAAGGAATCACCCAAACTAAAGTAATATTAATGTCACTTACGTTCACATTTACTTTTGCATATTTGAGGTATAAAGGTACAGAAAAGAAAAAGTTACAAATTATTTAAAAAATGCCAAAGTTCAGGAAATGTATTAAAAGGATAGCATACAAATACAAATTTTCTTCTGTGCCACATTTTATGAAGACATAGAACAGCTGCCAAACGGCCTTCTGAGTTTCTCGCTTCCACTTCTTAAGTATTTCCAGAAGTAATCCTCTAATTTTTCACAAGCATCTATAATCAGAATACATTGTTATTTTTCAGGTAATTTTAGTACTAACCAATTCTGCAAGCACACACACACACACACACACACACACACACACACACACACACACAGGGATTGTTAGCTGCTGACAGTGGCCAGTTGACTCTGCAGACAGCAGTGTAGAGTGATGCTGCTGCAGACTGACTGGAGAGCAGGACAGTCATGTTTCCCTGCAGCCGTCATTTCTTGGTGGCATTAATCAATTTTAACAGCATATGCAACTAAAACTCTGACTGTATAGAACACTGTAGAATAAATGGCTGGTTCCCACACTGTGTTTTTGCTGCTGTGCTCTGCTGTTTGTCACTGAAGGAATCCATTCCTTTTGGACTGTTTTAAGTACAAGTATGTAAATCCCCTCATGAAACTGACTGAAGGGAAATTGACCTTGTGTAGGGTTAAGTAACTTAAGTAATTAGGTTATATTGCTCCATCACTTACCTTAAAAAGTAACTAGTTACATTACAAAGTTACTCTTTACTACTGTACAAGTAGGGATGGGAGGATATAAGATTTTATCTTTTATCGCGATAAAAACACTCAAGATAATTTTATCTTGGTGAATTTCCATTATCGGGATAATCGTGAATATCCTCACATGAGCGTGAATATCCTCACGAGTGACTTGAAAAAGCTGTCTAGCTCACTAACGTACAGTCTTATTGATTTCCTGACAAGTTATTAATTTACTTTGCATTTACAACACATAACTAATTGAACCATGTGAATGATTGGATATCAGGTTGATAGGTAGATTCTTTTTATTAATGGATTTTTTTCTCTCATTGTGATTACCTGCTGGGTGTTGGCAAGAGTCTAAATCTGTCCTTGTTTGTTTTTCACTAAGAAGGATGTTCACAAAAAAAAGTTACGTGTCCTATGATGCAATAAAAATATTTGTTTCTTAACAAAATGTAAGGTAAAGTGATTCCAGTATGTTTTAGTGCCATTTTAAGAGTTTTAAGCATATTCTGATGATTATCGGGATAATATCGTGAATCGCAATTATTTTGGCCAGGATAATCGTCCCATGCCTAACTACAAGTAACTAATACTTTTCTGTTACCCTCTTCTAAAACAAGCAGCAACGTGGCTTATGCTGCCAGGTGTGTTGTCCATCACTGTTTTAAAATGCAATGCAGGACTTCTGCTCTGTTTAAAACAGTAAGACAATCTCAGTTAAATCAAGCAGACTGAGATTGCGTTTTTTCAAAGACTTTTTTCTACTTTTCTTAAATTTGCACTAAGAAAAATGAAACAATACGACAGAAAAATGTAAGTAACGACATTCTAATTTTAAAAAGTAACTATCAGATCACAAGAATCGCAAAACTAACATGTTAAATTACTTTTGCTCTTTGGTGCTTGCTATGTGCCTGGCTTTTTTTTGTCTGTTTAGATTGTATCTTGCTCTGTTCTCTTTGTGTTTAAAGTAACAGATCAAGTTGACTTAATTTATCACTTGACTCCTCTCTCTGTCCCGCTGTGGTCTCAGTCTTCCTGGGTTTCGGCGTGGGGTCCTGTGGGCGGGGCCTCGGCGGGGCGTCCGGCTCGCGCCCGGCGGCAGCTGCACTTCAGGAACGAGTGGGCCACCTGGAGCGGCTGGTCCGCCTGCTCACGCACCTGTGGGGGCGGAGCCTCAGTACGCACACGCACCTGCATCACCAGGTGAGGAACAGCCAGGTCCTGCTCTGGAGCAGAGGTGATGCTACAGAAGCCCATTGAGGACATAAGTGTATTTATACCATTTTCTTTATTTTCTCGAGAAACTGAGTTATTTTTATCATTATCTTGAGATAACACATTTTGTTTTATCTCATTATGTCTGGAAATCCCAAGATCTCGAGATAATTTTCTCATTATGTCAGGATAACAAAAATTGTTTTCTTGAGATAATGAGATAAGATTTTTGCTTGGAACTAACATCCTAAAGGAAAGCATATTATTCAAAACCCAAATGTTGCAGTCGGCAACCTGTTAGTGTTCAGTCGGCATGGCATCATGTGATGCGGCACAGTTGGAAATCTCAACGAACAATATGAATTCATTAATCATCTCGGGAAAACAAAGTTTGGTTTTCTCCAGATAACGAGATAATTACCCAATCACCATTACTTTGTTATCTCGAGATAATGAGAAAATTATGTTGTTATCTCGGGAAAACAAAACGTGTTATCTCAAGATAATGACATGATAATAACTCAATATCTTGAGAAAACAAAGAAAATGAACTCGTTGTCACAGGAAAACAGCGTGAATAAAAAGATTGAATATGTCCTCTATGAGCTTGGGTTCTACTTGCATCATATGTGCATAGTTCATGGTTGAGTGTGAATACTTTCTCCTGTTGTTTACACCTCACTGAATCCAGTAAAAGCCCGCTCTGTGTTGCAGGAACCCGGTCGGTGGGCCGTGTGCAGGAGATCCCAGACAGTACAAGATCTGCAACACCAAGGTCAATACAGCCTCCAGGTTCTCCCTCTACATCAGTCCCACTGTATGAGAGACTGACTTTCAATGCAAACATTTCAGAACAATGACTGAGGTTGACTCTAGACGTGGTAGGACAGGTGTGTTCGGGGCCGAGGGCGTTCAGGGTGTGATCAGGAATTTCTCTGACATATTAACCTGCGTTCTCTCCGCTCCTGTCGTTCTGCTGCCGCCAGCTATCAGACTGTCATTGTGTTAGCCGTGTATTCTGAGGTCAGCGGAGCCTCAGACGTGTCGGGGTGTGTGTGTGTGTGTGTGGGTGTGTTTGGACAGCCAGTCACTGTGGCCCGTATTGATTAAAGGAAAAACACACAAATGGGCTGCGAGCGTGTTGGAGCAAGCCGGGCTGGCTCGGATGTGTGAGCCTGTGCGGGTTTGTACGCTCGCCCGTTTGTGTGTGTTTGGCTCATTTCTCTTAGTGAATGGACACCAATCCCCGGCTTCTCCCTCTGTTGCACTTTATGGGTAGTAACCGGTGTGTGTGTGTGTGTGTGTGTGTGTCTGTGTGTGTGTAAGCAGGAGTGCGCCCCCGGCTCAGAGGATTTCAGAGAGATGCAGTGTGCTGCCTTTAACGACAGACCGGTGGTGGCTGGAAACGCCTACAGATGGACCACCTTCCATGGAGGTTGGAGAAACTTATATCCCCCCCCCCACCCCCCCTCCCATACACACACACACACACACACACACACACACACACTATCCACACTTCCTGAGCATTGGTATATTGTCACTCTGTCAGGTGAAAACCTTGTTACTCCATATTTGGTGATTTTCTTCAGTTGAAGGATTGCTTGCTCCTCTATGGGTTCAGAAAACTTTACAACCCTCACTCGGCAGTGCTCTCCTAGACGTACCACCTTGATATTTCGCCAGGTTTTGCACCCCAAAGTTCAACTATATTGAACTTTAACCCCCAAACACGCTGACCTCTACGAGGCGTGTCCCATGGCATTCCAACATTTACAGGAGGCGGAAGTTTTGTAGGCACCAGAGCACCAAGGAAAATAACTCCACATTAAAAACATATCGGAACCTGGCCAAAAAGTCATAGCCATGGTAGATAATATCCAAGGATGGGGATACCAAGTTAGAAAAAATATATTGTGTTATTTACATATTTGAAAGAAGCCTAGATAGCATCATTGTTGAATTATTTCAGCTGCTTTGAACGATGTTAAGACCTGAAAGCATTAACATAGCATATTATTCATGTCATCAGTAAATCTATCTACACCATTTCTAACGGACTATTTACAGAAAACTAACCCATAGGCTGTTGAAATTGTTTAATAAACTGCTGGTGACTCCGCTAGTGCATCTGGAAAGGCACAAGCGGCAATGCTCCAAAATATACGCATTGCCGCTTCTGGTGTGAAAGCCCCGTCAGGCTTTATGAAACCTTTTCAAAACCAGTTAGATAAGCTCAAAAATACATGGCGGTCAAGCTATAAACAAGGCTGTTTTTCTTCCTGAAAAGTTGGAGATAAGAGGTTTTCACTCGACAACAGCGTTACAGACACACATTCAGGTACTTGCAGCTATCTCCCTAGCAGTGCCGCCGATCTTTCTGCACGCCTGAAACACCGCGACATGACGGGCTAACAAACTTCTGAATTGCGTTTGGTCCACAGATGATCTGTAACCGCATGCACAGAATGGGAAAATACCATCTGGGGATGAGTGTGTGTGTCTTTTTTTCCGCTTGGCCCCCGCCTCTCTGTATAACTCCAGTTATTGTGTTGGTATAGCGCTCATGTGGCAAAATTTCCATGCTGTCATGCCACTCGTGTGTTTAATCCCTCCTGTGTTATGAGTTTTCCCCCGTGACATCTGCTCGCCTTTTGCCTCCCCCTCCCTCCACCCCCCCCCCCACCTCTTCCTCTGCCCTCAGGTCCCCTTTCACCCCGGCCTGTTTCTCTGCCCTGTCCCTCTGCCTTCACTGTTTTCCCATAATAACCTAACGAGCCGCTGACGGTCGGTCTCCCTCCTCCAGGCTCCAGCCCCTGTGAGCTCAGCTGCCTGGCCCTGGGTCACAACTTCTACTACAACTTCGGCCGGGTGCTGGACGGCACGGCCTGCGGCAAGGAGCCCGGGGAGGTGTGTGTCAACGGACGCTGCCTGGTGAGTGACGCCATTCAGTGTGTGTGTGTGTGTGTGCAAGCTCAGGTTGCTGATATTCACCTTTTATTAAATATCAGATATTGGATATAATGGAGGTTCCTTCTGACCACAGCTATAGAAAGTCTGAAAAGCCTGCAATGAAATAAAATTTTCTTTGCACATTTTATTTATTTGTTTAATTGTTCCATAGGAGTTTTTGTCAATTAATTCTTCATTTCCCTACCATTGAAAAAAGTGTGGTGGGTCACTCTGCCTTAAAGAGCTGCTGACACTAAAATAATTTCATTAGTCTGGGTTTCAGTGGAGAGTTTTAGTTTCCCATGATGCTCTAAATGCTGTTTCAGAGGCTTTTCCACCCTGACAAGAATAAAAATATGAGGGAACTGCTGAATATTTGTATGATTTTGGCATGAAAGTGGTCAAATATCCGTATTGGCCTTCCGATCAGTGGAATTCTAATGCTTGCTCGTCTCTCTGGACATTCAGAAAGTGATTTGACTGCTTTGCAATTTGAAGTAGTTTTAAAAATGAGCCTGGCACGAACTGAAGTTTTCAAAGAAATGCCAGGATGCCAGGTCTCTCTCGCTCTCTCTCTATCTCTCTCTCTCTCTCTCTCTCTCTCCTCTCTTCTTTCCCACTCTGTTCTGGTATAAGTGATGTTGACCAGTCTGACCGGTGCTCTCAGGAGAAGTGAACTCCATGCTGTGCGTTAGGACCAGAGTGCACTCATCAGTGTGGACTGGAGCCTTCAGCTGCTATTACAGCTCTCCGTCCAGCACAGAGTCCAGAGCCGCTCCAGCCATCCTCTCTGTCCCCTGCTCACCCCTATCTCTCTCTCTCTCTCTCTCTCTCTCTCTCTCTCTCTCTCTCTCCCTCTCTCTCTCTCTCGGTCAGTTTTTCTCTCACCCTTGAGCAGATGGGGACGATTGCAAAGTAATTTGTGTCCCTTGGGTTGGAGGTTTTTGCACTGCATATTCCTCCAGCAAATGCAGAATAAACCCCTGCTCCATGAAGGTACACATAGGCACAGTTATTTTTACACCGGTGACAAAGGATTAATGGGTCCGTATGTTTGCATATGCTCCGTACGTGTGTGTGTGTGCATGCTAACGTGTGGCGTGCGGTGTAAATAAGTGGATTTATGGGGCGTGAGCTCAGCCGTGGACTTGAGCCGGCCCGAGGTCAGAGCAGCGCAGCGCCTGGAACAGGAAGCAGATGCGGCTTGCAGCTGGTCTGCAGGACTGCAGGACACAAATTGAGATCAGACCACGACACACATGGCTGGCTTGGATACAGCTTGTGTGTGTGTGTGTGTGTGTAAATGTGTGTGTGTGTGTGTGTGAGTGCATGCATACAAGCTCAGGACTGTAGATGTTTGTGTGCATGTATGCACAGCAGATTTTCCAGTCTTAATAAGTGTTGATTTTTTCAGTGACAGTTATTTGGATTTGTTCATAGAGCTGATATGACTGTGGCGGCTGTTCAAAACCATATGAAAGTGTTAAATTAACGCTAATGGGTCTAGACTGATAGAATTTCTCGAATAGAATATTTTTATACTCTTGAGTTAAGTTAACACTGGCTGATTTTGCCTGTGTGCTGGTGCGTTTTCTGTATTTTTGCAGGCCAGTGAGACTCCCTCAGTGGGGCCCTCATGCACTCTGCTACCTTGTCACTGAGGATTCATATCCTGTTGTGCACACGCAGATGCTTAGAGTGTTTTTGTGTTTTTAAGGGTCTGGGGGTGGGAGTGGAGGGGTGGGGTGGGGAGGTGGGGGTGATTATAGGTTCCCTAGATTGTTGCTCTCTTGCCCGGGAACCTCCCCCTTGATTGGTTTGCTCTGCAATGCGGGAGGTGAGGGCAGGAGGAGAAGGGCAGGCACTGTAATCTATCTGGAGCGAGCAACAAGACTCTCCACACACACCATAAACCTCTCAGCTCATCTCAGCTCTCTGCCCTTCGCGTCGGTATTTTAACGTCTAAACAAGACGGCTCTCCTGCCCGTCCTCGTCTCTTTAGGCCTTAAAAGCCACCGTCTATTCTGAAGTAAATGTATGTGAGAACAAGAAAATGACAGGGACAAAAACCAAGAGAAAGGTTAGAAGTGGCAGTGGGAGTGCTGCTTCTCAACACTGACAGAGAAACAAGTTCCAACACAGACATCCAACCAGATCAAACTGTTATTTCCTAAACAATCGTGTGTGTGTGTGTGTGTGTGTGTGTGTGTGTGTGTGTGCGTGTGTGTCATACAGAAGCCTGGCTGTGACTTGATCCTGGGTTCACAACAGCAGGAGGATGCCTGCATGGTGTGTGGAGGACAAAACACCACCTGCAGGCATCATAAGAGCGTGTACCAGAGCGACCGTCAGGAGGCAGGTAGGACAGTGACATGCTGCACCCCCCCCCCTCCCCCCACCCCCCCCTTCCCTACCACACACACACTAACACACTTCATCATATTGTCTCCATGAGGAATCAATTGCATTCTATCAGTTTCAGACCAAAGTCTGTGGACAATTCCATTCCAATTGCGTGTTCCTTCCCAAGCGTTATTAGTCATTCATGTTTAGTCAAAAGGTTATTGTGCTCCGATAAAGTGAACATTAACCATGGTAACAGTTTTACCTAACAAAAGCACTGGCTGCCTTCCAGGGAGAAATTCAGCTAACAACAGGTCCTCCACAATTGCGGTCATTATGTTTTCAGTTGGAGGGCGTGATGTGGAGGGAAGGTGGAGGCAGGAGTACAGAGTGTTCTTCAAGCCACCGAGCGACACTCTGGCTCCGCGCCACCCAAACATTCTCCAGCTAAGTGGTTCTTGCAGGACGGACGCTGGTTTTAGGGCACGTTCACACCGAGCATGTTTGGAGCGGCTCAAGCGAACTGTGGAGCGTTCAGTCTCTTAGTTTGGTTCGCTTGGGCAGGTAAGAAATATGTCTGTGTCGCTCCTCTTCCAAGATAACCGTGTGCGGTTTGTTAGGAGCGAGAACGTAATCCAAACCAACTACAGGAAACGACACACAACCAGAACACAAGGGTTTATGGGTAGAAGGAGAAGGATGTTGACATCTGATAGCCAGCAGTTCCTCAGGCTTGGAAAGCCTAGCATAACAAAATTAAGTCTGGACTGATGCGCATATTGTTCTTAACTGGTATGAACACCAGAGCAGACAAGTCCATCATGCCTTGCTAAAGTTACAGGAACTGGAGTCAGATTTGTTTTGATCCTCCCTTGTTGCCAACTAAATCTCCAACAGGATGACAGGTTGTCAAAACCGTCCAAAAAACAAGCTTCTTGTGAGTAGTGTGACTTTTGTGTACAAGTCCTGGTTTGCCTGTAATTGGACAGTGTGAATCTAAATGAACCAAATACAAAAAATGCAACAAATAAATCAAAGAAAAGAAAACAAACTGCAGGTGTGATTGCACATGCAGTAGAAGCAAACATCCCCCCAAAAAATACATACAGTATTATGCACATACAAGCAACATGCAGACGCCTCTGTACACGCTTCAGTGTTCGATGGATCGTGTACACATGCAGCATGAACACACACACACACACACACACACATGCACACACACACACACAAACAGAAAGTACCCAACACCTCTGGCGTGCGACTTGGCCCGGCGCTCGGCTCGGTAACAGTAGCCTCTTCAGTCGGCTCAGTGTGTCGGCAGAGCAGAGCTGACAGATGGAGCGCCGGCCATAATGGCTCAGATTGAGCAAGGAGAAAACAGGCTGATAATGGCCGCTTTGTTTGGGCGACTCGACAGCCTTGGGAGGTTTTCTCTCCTGCAGCTGTATTCCCCAACGGAGGGAGAACCGGCGGAGGGAAGAAGTGCCTCTCCGAGAGCCTCGAGCTCATCACCATCTGGCTGTAGCTGCAAAGCGCGTCTGCGGCGTTCACATGTCTTCAGTTTAAAAGTTACGTCTTGATAGCTGAAGCCCTACAGATGAACCTTGTGCATAGTTTCTCTCAGAAATGGGTAAGCAGGAGCAACCAAAGTTCTCCACTGTTCAGAAGTCAAGATGAATGGTGTTGGTCCTGGGGTTCCCTTTCACTGCAGAGCAGCAGGGGAACCATACAGCTGTCCCCAGCCTTTTGTTTTGGCTCACCAGTGAAATATCGCCCTCTAATGAATGGCTGAGATTTCGGCTCATTCATAAATTGTCTCTCTCTCTATGCTCGTGAACGGTTTATGTAAGTCATTAATCATAGTTAGTCATTACTTGAGTCAGAGATTATAGATCGTTTTATAATGACCTTTAAAGGCAGACTTTCAACAGTGCAGGAGGATTGTAGCACCAGGCTCAGCCAGGATATTTTCGAAAGAACATAATTGGCAGATTACACAAAACAGTGTATCCTGATAATGAGTTACTGATTACCTGTTAGTTACTGATTGCTGGAAATTGAAGGAAGATGATTTAGTCTGAACATAGAGTGAGAGATTGTGAGATTAACCCTGAACATACAGTACACAGTACAAACAGCAGGCCTGCGCCTTCTCTTTTAAGATGACTGAAGATAGCTCTACAACATGATACAGTAAAAGGGTTGAGAAGCCAAAAGAGGTCAAATGACCATTGTTGTCCAATGTACCAACAGCCTTTCACAGCTACTGAAACTCTCAAAATGTCTTAAAATGATGCCTAGAATGCTTTTTTGTTCTGTAAAACAATTTGAAAGGGCAGTCAGTTACTCGGTGGGTCTGCCCTGAGGGACATATTGGAAGGTGTAGCCCAGTGTTTCTCAAATGGGGGAACTAGTACCGCTAGG